>NW_027459059.1:300000-515955 GCF_050624435.1 Tenrec ecaudatus | reverse complement strand
GTTCCCTAGCGGGCATTTGGACTATATAGATAACCTAGCGGGCACTTAGACTTTGTAGGTTACCTAGCGGGCACTTGGACTATCTAGGTTACCTAGCTGGCACTTGAACTATCTACGTAGCCTAGCAGGTTCTTGGAGTATATAGGTTACCTAGCGGGCACATGGACTATCTAGGTTAACACACGGGCACTTGGACTATGTAGGTTCCCTAGCGGGCCCTTGGACTATGTAAGTTCCCTAGCGGGCACATGGACTATGTGGGTTAACTAGAGGGCATTTGAACTATGTAGGTTACCTAGCGGGCACATGGACTATCTAGGTTACCTAGCGGGCATTTGGATTATGTAGGCTCCCTAGCGGGCATTTGGACTATATAGATTCCTTAGCGGGCACTGTAGAGGTTGTAGGTTACCTAGCGGGCACTTGGACTATCTAGGTTACCTAACTGGCACTTGAACTATCTACGTTACCTAGCGGGTACTTGGAATATGTAGGTTACCTACCGGGCTGTTGGACTATCTAGGTTACCTAGCGGGCACTTGGACTATCTAGGTTAACTAACGGGCACTTGGACTATGTAGGTTCCCTAGCGGCCCTTGGACTATGTAAGTTCCCTAGCGGGCACTTGGACTATGTGGGTTCCCTAGCGGGCATTTGGACTATCTAGGTTACCTAACGGGCACTTGGACTATGTAGGTTACCTAGCGGGCACTTGGACTGTCTAGGTTACCTAGCGGGCACTTGGATTATCTAGGTTAATGAACGGGCACTTGGAGTATGTAGGTTGCCAAGCCGCCACTTAACTATCTAGGTTAGCTAACAGGCACGTGGACTATCTAGGTTCCCTAGCGGGCACTTGTACTATCCAAGTTACCTAGTTGGCACTTGGACTATGTAGGTCAACTAGCGGGCCCTTGGACTATCTAGGTTAGCTAACGGGCACTTGGACTATGTATGTTCCAGAGCGGGCACTTGGATTATGTAGGTTTCCCAGCGGGCATTTAGACTATGTAGGTTTCCTTGCTGGTATTTGGACTATGTAGGTTACCTAGCGGGCACTTGGACTATGTAGGTTCCCTAACGGGCACTTGGACTATGTAGGTTCCCTAGCAGTCACGTGGACTATGTAGGTTCCCTAGAAGGCACTTGGACTAGGTAGGTTAACTAGCGGGCACTTGGACTATCCAGGTTACCAAGCGGGCACTTGGACTATGTAGGTTATTCATCAGGCACTTGGACTATCTAGGTTACCTAGCAGGCACTTGGAGTATGTAGGTTACCTAGTGGACACTTGGACGATTTAGGTTAACTAGCGGGCACTTGGACTATCTAGGTAAACTAGCGGGCCCTTTGACTATCTAGGTTTACTAGCGGGCACTTGGACTATCTAGGTTAACTAGCGGGCACTTGAACTATGTAGTTTCCCTAGCAGGCATTTGGATTATTTAGGTTACCTAGTGGGCACTTGGACTATGTAGGTTACCTAGCGGACACTTGGACTACGTAGGTTAACTACAAGGCACTTGGACTGTCTAGGTTACCTAGCGGGCATTTGGACTATCTAGGTTAATGAACGGGCACTTGGACTATGTAGGTTAACTAGCGGACACTTCGACTATCTAGGTTAGCTAAAGGGCAATTGGACTATCTAGGTTCCCTAGCGGGCACTTGGACTATTTAGGTTACCTAGCAGGCAATTTGACTATCTAGGTTAACTAACGGGCACTTGGACTATGTAGGTTGCCTAGCGAGCACTTGGAATATGTGGGTTCCCTAGCGGGCACTTGAACTATGTAGGTTCCCTATAGGGTACTTGGACTGTCTAGGTTAACTAGTGGGCCCTTGGATTATGTAGTTCCCTAGAGGGCACTTGGGCAATCTACGTTAACTAGCGGGCACTTGGACTATGTAGTTTAACGAACGGGCACTTCGACTATGTAGTTTACCTAGTAGGCACTTGGACTATGTAGGTTATCTAGTGGGCACTTGGACTATCTATGTTACCAAGTCGGCCCTTGGACTATGTAGGTTTCCTAGCGGGCACTTGGACTATCTAGGTTAACGAAGGGGCACATGGACTATGTAGGTAACCTAGCGGGCACTTGGACAGTCTAGGTTACCTAGCGGGCACTTGGACTATGCAGGTTGACGAACGGGCACTTGGACTATGTAGGTTACCTAGCGGGCACTTGCACTATGTAGGATCCCTATTGGACATTTGGACTACTTTGGTTACCTAACAGGCACTTGACCTATCTAGGTTAACTTGTGGGCACTTGGACTATCTAGGTCAACTAGCGGGCCCTTGTACTATGTAGGTTAACTAGCGAGCACTTGGACTATCTAGATTAAATAGCGGACCTTGGACTATGTAGGTTAACTAACGGGCACTTTGACTATCTAGGTTACATAGGGGGCACTTGGACTATGTAGGTTAACTAGCGAGCACTTGGACTCTAGGTTACCTAGCGGGCACTTGGACTATCTATGTTACCTAGCGGGCCCTTGGACTATCTAGGTTAACGAACGGGCACTTGGAATATGCAGGTAACATAGCGGCCACTTGGACTGTCTAGGTTACCTAGCGGGGACTTTGACTAACTAGGTTACATAGCGGGCACTTGGACTATGTAGGTTAACTAGCGAGCACTTGGATTCTAGGTTACCTAGCGGGCACTTGGACTATCTAGGTTACCTAGCAGGCCCTTGGACTATGTAGGTTTCCTAGCGGGCACTTGGACTATCTAGGTTAACGAACGGGCACTTGGAATATGCAGGTAACATAGCGGCCACTTGGACTGTCTAGGTTACCTAGCGGGGACTTTGACTAACTAGGTTACATAGCGGGCACTTGGACTATGTAGGTTAACTAGCGAGCACTTGGATTCTAGGTTACCTAGCGGGCACTTGGACTATCTAGGTTACCTAGCAGGCCCTTGGACTATGTAGGTTTCCTAGCGGGCACTTGGACTATCTAGGTTAACGAACGGTCATTGGATTATGTAGGTAACACCTAGCGGGCACTTGGACAGTCTAGGTTACCTAGCGGGCACCTGGACTACCTAGGTTAACGAACGGGCACTTGGACTATGTAGGGTACCTAGCGGGCACTTGGACTAGGTAGGATCCCTATCGGACATTTGGACTACTTAGGTTACCTAGCGGGCACTTGGACTATCTAGGTTAACTAGCGGGAACTTGGACTATCTAGGTCAACTAGCGGGCCCTGGTACTATGTAGGTTAACTAGCGAGCACTTGGACAATCTAGGTTAACTAGTGGACCTTGGACTATGTAGGTTAACTAGCGGGCCCTTGGACTATGTATGTTAACTAGCAGGCACTTGGACGATCTAGGTTAACTAGCGGGCACTTGGACTATGTAGGTTCCCTAGCGGGCATTTGGACTATGTAGATAACCTAGCAGGCACTTAGACTTTGTAGGTTACCTAGCGGGCACTTGGACTATCTAGGTTAACTAACGGGCACTTGGACTATGTAGGTTGCCTAGCGGGCACTTGGATTATGTAGGTTCTCTATCGGGCACTTGGACTATGTAGATTAACTAGCGGGAACTTGGACTGTCTAGGTTACCTAGCGAGCACTTGGATTATCTAGGTTAACGAACGGGCACTTGGACTATGTAGGTTGCCTAGCGGGCCCTTGGAGTATCTAGGTTACCGAACGGACACTTGGATTATGTCGGCCCACTAGGGGGCCCTTGGACGATCTAGGTTACCTAGCGGGTACTTGAATTATCTAGGTTAACTAGCGGGCACTTGCACTATCTAGGTTACCTAGCGGGCACTTGGACTATCTATGTTAGGTAACGGGCACTTGGACTATCTAGGTTACCTAGCGGGAACTTGGACAATGTTAGTTACCTAGCGGGCACTTGGACTATCTACGTTACCTAACGGGCCCTTTGACTATCTAGATTACACAGCGGGCACTTGGACTGTGTAGGTTAAATAGCGAGCACTTGGACTCTAGGTTACCTAGCGGGCACTTGGAATATCTAGGTTACCTTGTGGGCCCTTGGACTATGTAGGTTTCCTAGCGGGCACTTGGACTATCTAGGTTAACGAACGGGCACTTGGACTATGTAAGTAACCTAGCGGGCACTAGGACAGTCTAGGTTACCTAGCGGGCACTTGGACAATGTAAGTTAGCTAGCGGGCACTTGGACTATCTAGGTTACCTAACGGGCACTTGGAGAATGTAGGTTAACTAGGGGGCACTAGGACTATGTAGGTAACCTAGCGGGCACTTGGACAGTCTAGGTTACCTAGTGGGCCCTTGGACTATGTAGGTTTCCTAGCGGGCACTTGGACTATCTAGGTTAGCTAACGGGCACTTGGACTATGTATGTTCCAGAGCGGGCACATGGATTATGTAGGTTGCCTAGCGGGCATTTAGACTATGTAGGTTTCCTTGCTGGTGTTTGGACTATGTAGGTTACCTAGCGGGCACTTGGATTATGTAGGTTCCCTAACGGGCACTTGGACTATGTAGGTTCCCTAGCAGTCACGTGGACTATGTAGGTTCCCTAGAAGGCACTTGGACTAGCTAGGTTAACTAGCCGGCACTTGGACTATCCAGGTTACCAAGCGGGCACTTGGACTATGCAGGTTACCCAATGGGCACTTGGACTATCTAGGTTAACGAACGGACACTTGGACTATGTAGGTTATTCATCAGGCACTTGGACTATCTAGGTTACCTAGCCGGCACTTGGACTATGTTGGTTACCTAGCGGACACTTGGACGATTTAGGTTAACTAGCGGGCACTTGGACTATCTAGGTAAACTAGCGGGCCCTTTGACTATCTAGGTTTACTAGCGGGCACTTGGACTATCTAGGTTAACTAGCGGGCACTTGAACTATGTAGTTTCCCTAGCGGGCATTTGGATTATTTAGGTTACCTAGTGGGCACTTGGACTATATAGGTTACCTAGCGGGCACTTGGACTACGTAGGTTAACTACAAGGCACTTGGACTGTCTAGGTTACCTAGCGGGCACTTGGACTATCTAGGTTAATGAACGGGCACTTGGACTATGTAGGTTAACTAGCGGACACTTCGACTATCTAGGTTAGCTAAAGGGCAATTGGACTATCTAGGTTCCCTAGCGGGCACTTGGACTATTTAGGTTACCTAGCAGGCAATTTGACTATCTAGGTTCCCTAGCGGGCACTTGGACTATTTAGGTTACCTAGCAGGCAATTTGACTATCTAGGTTAACTAACGGGCACTTGGACTATGTAGGTTGCCTAGCGGGCACTTGGACTATGTAGGTTAACTAGCAGGCCCTTGAACTATCTAGGTTACCTAGCAGGCACTTGGACTATGAAGGTTAACTAGCGGGCACTTGCACTCTCTAGGTTACCTAGCGGGCACTTGGACTATCTAGGTTAACTAGCGGGCACTTGGACTATGTAGGTTACCTAGCAGACACTTGCACTATGTAGGTTACCTAGCGGGCACTTGGACTATGTAGGTTAACTAGAGGACACTTGGACGATCTAGGTTAATAGCGGGCACTTGGACGATCTAGGTTAACTACCAGGCACTTGGACAATCAAAGTTAACAAGCGAGCCCTTGGACTATCTAGGTTAACTAGCGGGCCCTTGGACTATCTAGGTTACCTAGATAGCACTTGGAATATATAGGTTCCCTAGCGGGCACTTGGACTATGTAGGTTAACGTACAGGCACTTGGACTATGCAGGTAACCTAGCGGGCACTTGGACTGTCTAGGTTACATAGTGGGCACTTGGACTTCTAGGTTAACGAACGGGCACTTGGAATATGTATGTTGCCTAGCGGGTACTTGGACAATCTAGGTTAGGTAACGGGCACTTGGACTATCTAGGTTACCTAGCGGGAACTTGGACAATGTAGGTTACCTAGCAGGCACTTGGACTATCTAGGTTAACTAGCGCGCACTTGGACTATCGAGGTTACCTAGCGGGCACGTGGACTATCTAGCTTAACTAGCGGGCCCTTGGACTATGTAGGTTACGTAGCGGGCACTTGGACTATCTAGGTTAACGAATGGGCACTTGGACTATGTAGGTAACCTAACGGGCACTTGGACTGTCTAGGTTACCTAGCGGGCACTTTGATTATCTAGGTTAACTTGCAGACCTTGGACTATGTAGGTTAACTAGCGGGCCCTTGGACTATGTAGGTTACCTAGCGGGCTCTTGGACTATCTAGGTTCCCTAGCAGGCACTTGGACTATGTACTTAGCCTAGCGCCCACTTGGACTATCTAGGTTACCTAGCAGGGACTTGGACTATGTACGTCCCCTAGTGGGCACTAGGACTATCTAGGTTAACTAGCGGGCACTTGGACTATCTAGGTTACCTAGCAGGCACTTGGATTATGAGGGATCCCTAGCGGGCACTTGGACTATCTAGGTTAACTAGCGGGCACTTGGACTATGTAGGTTAACGAACAGGCACTTGGACTATGCAGGTAACCTAGCGGGCACTTGGACTGTCTAGGTTACATAGCGGGCACTTGGACTTCTAGGTTAACGAACGTGCACTTGGACTATGTATGTTGCCTAGCGGGCACGTGGACTATCTAGGTTCGGTAACGGGCACTTGGACTTTGTAGGTTACCTAGCGGGCACTTGGACTATCTAGGTTACCTAGCTGGCACTTGAACTATCTACTTTACCTAGCGGGTACTTGGAGTATGTAGGTTACCTACCGGGCTGTTGGACTATCTAGGTTACCTAGCGGGCACTTGGACTATCTAGGTTAACTAACGGACAATTGGACTATGTAGGTTGCCTAGCGAGCACTTGGACTATGTAGGTTCCCTAGCGGACACTTGGACTATGTAGGTTCTCTATCTGGTATTTGGACTGTCTAGGTTAACTAGCGGGCAATTGGACTCTCTAGGTTACCTAGTGGGCACTTGGACTATGTATGTTCCCTAGCGGGCACTTAGACTATGTAGGTTCCCTAGCGGGCATTTGGACTATATAGATAACCTAGCGGGCACTTAGACTTTGTAGGTTACCTAGCGGGCACTTGGACTATCTAGGTTACCTAGCTGGCACTTGAACTATCTACGTAGCCTAGCAGGTTCTTGGAGTATATAGGTTACCTAGCGGGCACATGGACTATCTAGGTTAACACACGGGCACTTGGACTATGTAGGTTCCCTAGCGGGCCCTTGGACTATGTAAGTTCCCTAGCGGGCACATGGACTATGTGGGTTAACTAGAGGGCATTTGAACTATGTAGGTTACCTAGCGGGCACATGGACTATCTAGGTTACCTAGCGGGCATTTGGATTATGTAGGCTCCCTAGCGGGCATTTGGACTATATAGATTCCTTAGCGGGCACTGTAGAGGTTGTAGGTTACCTAGCGGGCACTTGGACTATCTAGGTTACCTAACTGGCACTTGAACTATCTACGTTACCTAGCGGGTACTTGGAATATGTAGGTTACCTACCGGGCTGTTGGACTATCTAGGTTACCTAGCGGGCACTTGGACTATCTAGGTTAACTAACGGGCACTTGGACTATGTAGGTTCCCTAGCGGCCCTTGGACTATGTAAGTTCCCTAGCGGGCACTTGGACTATGTGGGTTCCCTAGCGGGCATTTGGACTATCTAGGTTACCTAACGGGCACTTGGACTATGTAGGTTACCTAGCGGGCACTTGGACTGTCTAGGTTACCTAGCGGGCACTTGGATTATCTAGGTTAATGAACGGGCACTTGGAGTATGTAGGTTGCCAAGCCGCCACTTAACTATCTAGGTTAGCTAACAGGCACGTGGACTATCTAGGTTCCCTAGCGGGCACTTGTACTATCCAAGTTACCTAGTTGGCACTTGGACTATGTAGGTCAACTAGCGGGCCCTTGGACTATCTAGGTTAGCTAACGGGCACTTGGACTATGTATGTTCCAGAGCGGGCACTTGGATTATGTAGGTTTCCCAGCGGGCATTTAGACTATGTAGGTTTCCTTGCTGGTATTTGGACTATGTAGGTTACCTAGCGGGCACTTGGACTATGTAGGTTCCCTAACGGGCACTTGGACTATGTAGGTTCCCTAGCAGTCACGTGGACTATGTAGGTTCCCTAGAAGGCACTTGGACTAGGTAGGTTAACTAGCGGGCACTTGGACTATCCAGGTTACCAAGCGGGCACTTGGACTATGTAGGTTATTCATCAGGCACTTGGACTATCTAGGTTACCTAGCAGGCACTTGGAGTATGTAGGTTACCTAGTGGACACTTGGACGATTTAGGTTAACTAGCGGGCACTTGGACTATCTAGGTAAACTAGCGGGCCCTTTGACTATCTAGGTTTACTAGCGGGCACTTGGACTATCTAGGTTAACTAGCGGGCACTTGAACTATGTAGTTTCCCTAGCAGGCATTTGGATTATTTAGGTTACCTAGTGGGCACTTGGACTATGTAGGTTACCTAGCGGACACTTGGACTACGTAGGTTAACTACAAGGCACTTGGACTGTCTAGGTTACCTAGCGGGCATTTGGACTATCTAGGTTAATGAACGGGCACTTGGACTATGTAGGTTAACTAGCGGACACTTCGACTATCTAGGTTAGCTAAAGGGCAATTGGACTATCTAGGTTCCCTAGCGGGCACTTGGACTATTTAGGTTACCTAGCAGGCAATTTGACTATCTAGGTTAACTAACGGGCACTTGGACTATGTAGGTTGCCTAGCGAGCACTTGGAATATGTGGGTTCCCTAGCGGGCACTTGAACTATGTAGGTTCCCTATAGGGTACTTGGACTGTCTAGGTTAACTAGTGGGCCCTTGGATTATGTAGTTCCCTAGAGGGCACTTGGGCAATCTACGTTAACTAGCGGGCACTTGGACTATGTAGTTTAACGAACGGGCACTTCGACTATGTAGTTTACCTAGTAGGCACTTGGACTATGTAGGTTATCTAGTGGGCACTTGGACTATCTATGTTACCAAGTCGGCCCTTGGACTATGTAGGTTTCCTAGCGGGCACTTGGACTATCTAGGTTAACGAAGGGGCACATGGACTATGTAGGTAACCTAGCGGGCACTTGGACAGTCTAGGTTACCTAGCGGGCACTTGGACTATGCAGGTTGACGAACGGGCACTTGGACTATGTAGGTTACCTAGCGGGCACTTGCACTATGTAGGATCCCTATTGGACATTTGGACTACTTTGGTTACCTAACAGGCACTTGACCTATCTAGGTTAACTTGTGGGCACTTGGACTATCTAGGTCAACTAGCGGGCCCTTGTACTATGTAGGTTAACTAGCGAGCACTTGGACTATCTAGATTAAATAGCGGACCTTGGACTATGTAGGTTAACTAACGGGCACTTTGACTATCTAGGTTACATAGGGGGCACTTGGACTATGTAGGTTAACTAGCGAGCACTTGGACTCTAGGTTACCTAGCGGGCACTTGGACTATCTATGTTACCTAGCGGGCCCTTGGACTATCTAGGTTAACGAACGGGCACTTGGAATATGCAGGTAACATAGCGGCCACTTGGACTGTCTAGGTTACCTAGCGGGGACTTTGACTAACTAGGTTACATAGCGGGCACTTGGACTATGTAGGTTAACTAGCGAGCACTTGGATTCTAGGTTACCTAGCGGGCACTTGGACTATCTAGGTTACCTAGCAGGCCCTTGGACTATGTAGGTTTCCTAGCGGGCACTTGGACTATCTAGGTTAACGAACGGGCACTTGGAATATGCAGGTAACATAGCGGCCACTTGGACTGTCTAGGTTACCTAGCGGGGACTTTGACTAACTAGGTTACATAGCGGGCACTTGGACTATGTAGGTTAACTAGCGAGCACTTGGATTCTAGGTTACCTAGCGGGCACTTGGACTATCTAGGTTACCTAGCAGGCCCTTGGACTATGTAGGTTTCCTAGCGGGCACTTGGACTATCTAGGTTAACGAACGGTCATTGGATTATGTAGGTAACACCTAGCGGGCACTTGGACAGTCTAGGTTACCTAGCGGGCACCTGGACTACCTAGGTTAACGAACGGGCACTTGGACTATGTAGGGTACCTAGCGGGCACTTGGACTAGGTAGGATCCCTATCGGACATTTGGACTACTTAGGTTACCTAGCGGGCACTTGGACTATCTAGGTTAACTAGCGGGAACTTGGACTATCTAGGTCAACTAGCGGGCCCTGGTACTATGTAGGTTAACTAGCGAGCACTTGGACAATCTAGGTTAACTAGTGGACCTTGGACTATGTAGGTTAACTAGCGGGCCCTTGGACTATGTATGTTAACTAGCAGGCACTTGGACGATCTAGGTTAACTAGCGGGCACTTGGACTATGTAGGTTCCCTAGCGGGCATTTGGACTATGTAGATAACCTAGCAGGCACTTAGACTTTGTAGGTTACCTAGCGGGCACTTGGACTATCTAGGTTAACTAACGGGCACTTGGACTATGTAGGTTGCCTAGCGGGCACTTGGATTATGTAGGTTCTCTATCGGGCACTTGGACTATGTAGATTAACTAGCGGGAACTTGGACTGTCTAGGTTACCTAGCGAGCACTTGGATTATCTAGGTTAACGAACGGGCACTTGGACTATGTAGGTTGCCTAGCGGGCCCTTGGAGTATCTAGGTTACCGAACGGACACTTGGATTATGTCGGCCCACTAGGGGGCCCTTGGACGATCTAGGTTACCTAGCGGGTACTTGAATTATCTAGGTTAACTAGCGGGCACTTGCACTATCTAGGTTACCTAGCGGGCACTTGGACTATCTATGTTAGGTAACGGGCACTTGGACTATCTAGGTTACCTAGCGGGAACTTGGACAATGTTAGTTACCTAGCGGGCACTTGGACTATCTACGTTACCTAACGGGCCCTTTGACTATCTAGATTACACAGCGGGCACTTGGACTGTGTAGGTTAAATAGCGAGCACTTGGACTCTAGGTTACCTAGCGGGCACTTGGAATATCTAGGTTACCTTGTGGGCCCTTGGACTATGTAGGTTTCCTAGCGGGCACTTGGACTATCTAGGTTAACGAACGGGCACTTGGACTATGTAAGTAACCTAGCGGGCACTAGGACAGTCTAGGTTACCTAGCGGGCACTTGGACAATGTAAGTTAGCTAGCGGGCACTTGGACTATCTAGGTTACCTAACGGGCACTTGGAGAATGTAGGTTAACTAGGGGGCACTAGGACTATGTAGGTAACCTAGCGGGCACTTGGACAGTCTAGGTTACCTAGTGGGCCCTTGGACTATGTAGGTTTCCTAGCGGGCACTTGGACTATCTAGGTTAACTAGCGGACCTTGGACTATGTGGGTTAACTAGCTGGCCCTTGGACTATGTAGGTTAACTAACGGGCACTTGGACGATCTAGGTTAACTAGAGGGCACTTGGCCTATCTAGGTTACCTAGCGGGCACTTGGACTATGTAGGTTCCCAGGCGGGCATTTGGACTATATAGATAACCTAGCGGGCACTTAGACTTTGTAGGTTACCTAGCGGGCACTTGGACTATCTAGGTTACCTAGCTGGCACTTGAAATATCTACGTAGCCTAGCGGGTTCTTGGAGTATGTAGGTTACCTAGCGGGCTGTTGGATTATCTAGGTTACCTAAAGGGCACTTTGACTATCTATGTTACCTAGCGGGCCCTTGGACTATGTAGGTTTCCTAGCGGGCACTTGGATTATGTAAGTTCCCTAACGGGCACTTGGACTATGTGCGTTAACTAGAGGGCATTTGGACTATGTAGTTTACCTAGCGGGCACTTGGACTATGTAGGTTCCTTATCGGGCACTTGGAGAATGTAGGTTAACTAGGGGGCACTAGGACTATGTAGGTTATCTAGCGGGCCCTTGGACTATCTAGGTTACCGAACGGACACTTGGATTATGTCGGACCACTAGGGGGCCCTTGGACGATCTAGGTTACCTAGCGAGCACTTGGATTATCTAGGTTAACGAACGGTCATTGGACTATGTAGGTAACACCTAGCGGGCACTTGGACAGTCTAGGTTACCTAGCGGGCACCTGGACTACCTAGGTTAACGAACGGGCACTTGGACTATGTAGGGTACCTAGCGGGCACTTGGACTAGGTAGGATCCCTATCGGACATTTGGACTACTTAGGTTACCTAGCGGGCACTTGGACTATCTAGGTTAACTAGCGGGAACTTGGACTATCTAGGTCAACTAGCGGGCCCTGGTACTATGTAGGTTAACTAGCGAGCACTTGGACAATCTAGGTTAACTAGTGGACCTTGGACTATGTAGGTTAACTAGCGGGCCCTTGGACTATGTATGTTAACTAGCAGGCACTTGGACGATCTAGGTTAACTAGCGGGCACTTGGACTATGTAGGTTCCCTAGCGGGCATTTGGACTATGTAGATAACCTAGCAGGCACTTAGACTTTGTAGGTTACCTAGCGGGCACTTGGACTATCTAGGTTAACTAACGGGCACTTGGACTATGTAGGTTGCCTAGCGGGCACTTGGATTATGTAGGTTCTCTATCGGGCACTTGGACTATGTAGATTAACTAGCGGGAACTTGGACTGTCTAGGTTACCTAGCGAGCACTTGGATTATCTAGGTTAACGAACGGGCACTTGGACTATGTAGGTTGCCTAGCGGGCCCTTGGAGTATCTAGGTTACCGAACGGACACTTGGATTATGTCGGCCCACTAGGGGGCCCTTGGACGATCTAGGTTACCTAGCGGGTACTTGAATTATCTAGGTTAACTAGCGGGCACTTGCACTATCTAGGTTACCTAGCGGGCACTTGGACTATCTATGTTAGGTAACGGGCACTTGGACTATCTAGGTTACCTAGCGGGAACTTGGACAATGTTAGTTACCTAGCGGGCACTTGGACTATCTACGTTACCTAACGGGCCCTTTGACTATCTAGATTACACAGCGGGCACTTGGACTGTGTAGGTTAAATAGCGAGCACTTGGACTCTAGGTTACCTAGCGGGCACTTGGAATATCTAGGTTACCTTGTGGGCCCTTGGACAATGTAGGTTTCCTAGCGGGCACTTGGACTATCTAGGTTAACGAACGGGCACTTGGACTATGTAGGTTAAATAGCGAGCACTTGGACTCTAGGTTACCTAGCAGGCACTTGGACTATCTAGGTTACCTTGTGGGCCCTTGGACTATGTAGGTTTCCTAGCGGGCACTTGGACTATCTAGGTTAACGAACGGGCACTTGGACTATGTAGGTAACCTAGCGGGCACTTGGACAATGTAAGTTAGCTAGCGGGCACTTGGACTATCTAGGTTACCTAACGGGCACTTGGAGAATGTAGGTTAACTAGG
Source organism: Tenrec ecaudatus (assembly GCF_050624435.1). NCBI lineage: Eukaryota > Metazoa > Chordata > Mammalia > Afrosoricida > Tenrecidae > Tenrec > Tenrec ecaudatus. The sequence continues at coordinate 502,607 of NW_027459059.1, read as the reverse complement.
GGGCACTAGGACTATGTAGGTAACCTAGGGGGCACTTGGACAGTCTAGGTTACCTAGTGGGCCCTTAGTCTATGTAGGTTTCCTAGCGGGCACTTGGACTATCTAGGTTAACTAGCGGACCTTGGACTATGTGGGTTAACTAGCTGGCCCTTGGACTATGTAGGTTAACTAGCGGGCACTTGGACGATCTAGGTTAACTAGTAGGCACTTGGACTATCTAGGTTACCTAGCGGGCACTTGGACTATGTAGGTTCCCAGGCGGGCATTTGGACTATATAGATAACCTAGCGGGCACTTAGACTTTGTAGGTTACCTAGCGGGCACTTGGACTATCTAGGTTACCTAGCTGGCACTTGAAATATCTACGTAGCCTAGCGGGTTCTTGGAGTATGTAGGTTACCTAGCGGGCTGTTGGATTATCTAGGTTACCTAAAGGGCACTTTGACTATCTATGTTACCTAGCGGGCCCTTGGACTATGTAGGTTTCCTAGCGGGCACTTGGATTATGTAAGTTCCCTAACGGGCACTTGGACTATGTGCGTTAACTAGAGGGCATTTGGACTATGTAGTTTACCTAGCGGGCACTTGGACTATGTAGGTTCCTTATCGGGCACTTGGAGAATGTAGGTTAACTAGGGGGCACTAGGACTATGTAGGTTATCTAGCGGGCCCTTGGACTATCTAGGTTACCTAGCGGGCATTTGGATTATGTAGGCTCCCTAGCGGGCATTTGGACTATATAGATTCCTTAGCGGGCACTTAGACTTTGTAGGTTACCTAGCGGGCACTTGGACTACTTTGGTTACCTAGCGGGCACTTGGACTATCTAGGTTAACTAGCGGGCACTTGGTCTATCTAGCTCAACTAGGGGGCCCTTGTACTATGTAGGTTGCTTAGTGGGCACTTGGACTATCTAGGTTAGGTAATGGGCACTTGGACTATCTAGGTTAGGTAAAGGGCACTTGGACTATCTAGGTTACCTAGCGGGAACTTGGACAATGTAAGTTACCTAGCGGTCACTTTGACTATCTAGGTTACCTAACGGGCACTTTGACTATCTATGTTACCTAGTGGGCCCTTGGACTATGTAGGTTTCCTAGCGGGCACTTGGACTATCTAGGTTAACGAACGGGCACTTGGATTTTGTAGGTAACCTAGCGGGCACTTGGACAGTCTAGGTTACCTAGCGGGCACTTGGAGTATCTAGGTTAACGAACGGGCACTTGGACTATGTAGGTTACCCAGCGGGCACTTGGACTATGTAGGATCCCTATCGGACATTTGGACTACTTTGGTTACCTAGAGGGCACTTGACCTATCTAGGTTATCTTGCGGGCACTTGGACTATCTAGGTCAACTAGCGGGCCCTTGTACTATGTAGGTTAACTAGCGGGCACTTGGACGATCTAGGTTAACTAGAGGGCACTTGGTCTATCTAGGTAACCTAGCGGGCACTTGGACTATGTAGGTTTCCTAGCGGCATTTGGACTATATAGATAACCTAGCGGGCACTTAGATTTTGTAGGTTACCTAGCGGGCACTTGGACTATCTAGGTTACCTAGCTGGCACTTGAACTATCTACGTAGCCTAGCGGGTTCTTGGAATATGTAGGTTACCTAGCGGGCTGTTGGACTATCTAGGTTAACTAACAGGCACTTGGACTATGTAAGTTCCCTACCGGGCTCTTGGACTATGTGCGTTAACTAGAGGGCATTTGGACTATGTAGGTTACCAAGCGGGCACTTGGACTATCTAGGTTACCTAGCGGGCATTTGGATTATGTAGGCTCCCTAGCGGGCATTTGGACTATATAGATTCCTTAGCGGGCACTTAGACTTTGTAGGTTACCTAGCGAGCACTTGGACTATCTAGGTTACCTAGCTGGCACTTGAACTATCTACGTTACCTAGCGGGTACTTTGAGTATGTAGGTTACCTACTGTGCTGTTGGACTATCTAGGTTACCTAGCGGGTACTTGGACAATCTAGGTTAACTAACGGGCAATAGGACTATGTAGGTTGCCTAGCGAGCACTTGGACTATGTAGGTTCCCTAGCGGGGACTTGGACTATGTAGGTTCCCTATCGGGTATTTGGACTGTCTAGGTTAACTAGCGGGCAATTGGACTGTCTAGGTTACCTAGTGGGCACTTGGACTATGTATGTTCCCTAGCGGGCACTTGGGGTATCTATGTTACCTAGCGGGCACTTGGACTATGTAGGTTAACGAATGGGCACTTGCACTATGTAGGTTAACGAACGGGCACTTTGACTATGTAGGTAACCTAGTGGTCACTTGGACTGTCTAGGTTACCTAGCGGGAACTTGGACACTGTAGGTTAACTAGCGGGCACTTGGACAATATAGGTTAACTAGCGGCCCCTTGGTCTATGTAGGTTAACTAGCAGGCTTTTGGACTATGTAAGTTAACTAGAGGGCACTTTGATGATTCTGGTTAACTAGCGGGCACATGGACAATCTAGGTTAACTAGCGGGCATTTGGACTATCTAGGTTAACTAGCAGGCGCTAGGACTATGTAGGTTCCCTAGCGGGCATTTGGACTATATAGATAACCTAGTGGGCACGTAGAATTTGTAGGTTACCTAGCGGGCACTTGGACTATCTAGGTTACCTAGCAGGCACTTGAACTATCTACGTAGCCTAGCAGGTTCTTGGAGTATATAGGTTACCTAGCGGACTGTTGGACTATCTAGGTTACCTAGCGGGCACATGGACTATCTAGGTTAACACATGGGCACTTGGACTATGTAGGTTCCCTAGCGGGCCCTTGGACTATGTAAGTTCCCTAGCGGGCACTTGGACTATGTGGGTTAACTAGAGGGCATTTGGACTATGTAGGTTACCTAGCAGGCACAAGGACTATCTAGGTTACCTAGCGGGCATTTGGATTATGTAGGCTCCCTAGCGGGCTTTTGGACTATATAGATTCCTTAGCGGGCACTTAGAGGTTTTAGGTTACCTAGCGGGCACTTGGACTATCTAGGTTACCTAACTGGCACTTGAACTATCTACGTTACCTAGCGGGTACTTGGAATATGTAGGTTACCTACCGGGCTGTTGGACTATCTAGGTTACCTAGCGGGCACTTGGACTATCTAGGTTAACTAACGGGCACTTGGACTATGTAGGTTCCCTAGCGGCCCTTGGACTATGTAAGTTCCCTAGCGGGCACTTGGACTATGTGAGTTCCCTAGCGGGCATTTGGACTATCTAGGTTACCTAACGGGCACTTGGACTATGTAGGTTAACTAGCGGGCATTTGGACTATGTAGGTTACCTAGCGGGCACTTGGACTGTCTAGGTTACCTAGCGGGCACTTGGATTATCTAGGTTAACGAACGGGCACTTGGAGTATGTAGGTTACCAAGCCGCCACTTAAATATCTAGGTTAGCTAACAGGCACTTGGACTATCTAGGTTCCCTAGCGGGCACATGTACTATCTAGGTTACCTAGCTGGCACTTGGACTATGTAGGTCAACTAGCGGGCCCTTGGACTATCTAGGTTAGCTAACGGGCACTTGGACTATGTATGTTCCAGAGCGGGCACATGGATTATGTAGGTTGCCTAGCGGGCATTTAGACTATGTAGGTTTCCTTGCTGGTGTTTGGACTATGTAGGTTACCTAGCGGGCACTTGGATTATGTAGGTTCCCTAACGGGCACTTGGACTATATAGGTTCCCTAGCAGTCACGTGGACTATGTAGGTTCCCTAGAAGGCACTTGGACTAGCTAGGTTAACCAGCGGGCACTTGGACTATCCAGGTTACCAAGCGGGCACTTGGACTATGCAGGTTACCCAATGGGCACTTGGACTATCTAGGTTAACGAACGGACACTTGGACTATGTAGGTTATTCATCAGGCACTTGGACTATCTAGGTTACCTAGCCGGCACTTGGACTATGTTGGTTACCTAGCGGACACTTGGACGATTTAGGTTAACTAGCGGGCACTTGGACTATCTAGGTAAACTAGCGGGCCCTTTGACTATCTAGGTTTACTAGCGGGCACTTGGACTATCTAGGTTAACTAGCGGGTACTTGAACTATGTAGTTTCCCTAGCGGGCATTTGGATTATTTAGGTTACCTAGTGGGCACTTGGACTATGTAGGTTACCTAGCGGGCACTTGGACTACGTAGGTTAACTACAAGGCACTTGGACTGTCTAGGTTACCTAGCGGGCACTTGGACTATCTAGGTTAATGAACGGGCACGTGGAATATGTAGGTTAACTAGCGGACACTTCGACTATCTAGGTTAGCTAAAGGGCAATTGGACTATCTAGGTTCCCTAGCGGGCACTTGGACTATTTAGGTTACCTAGCAGGCAATTTGACTATCTAGGTTCCCTCGCGGGCACTTGGACTATTTAGGTTACCTAGCAGGCAATTTGACTATCTAGGTTAACTAACGGGCACTTGGACTATGTAGGTTGCCTAGCGAGCACTTGGACTATGTAGGTTCCCTAGCGGGCACTTGAACTATGTAGGTTCCCTATAGGGTACTTGGACTGTCTAGGTTAACTAGTGGGCCCTTGGACTATGTAGTTCCCTAGATGGCACTTGGGCAATCTACGTTAACTAGCGGGCACTTGGACTATGTAGTTTAACGAACGGGCACTTGGACTATGTAGTTTACCTAGTAGGCACTTGGACTATGTAGGTTATCTAGCGGGCACTTGGACTACCTATGTTACCAAGTGGGCCCTTGGAGTATGTAGGTTTCCTAGCGGGCACTTGGACTATCTAGGTTAACGAACGGGCACATGGACTATGTAGGTAACCTAGCGGGCACTTGGACAGTCTAGGTTACCTAGCGGGCACTTGGACTATCCAGGTAGACGAACGGGCACTTGGACTATGTAGGTTAACTAACGGGCACTTGGACTATGTAGGATCCGTATTGGACATTTGGACTACTTTGGTTACCTACCAGGCACTTGACCTATCTAGGTTAACTTGTGGGCACTTGGGCTATCTAGGTCAAGTAGCGGGCCCTTGTACTATGTAGGTTAACTAGCGAGCACTTGGACTATCTAGGTTAACTAGCGGACCTTGGACTATGTAGGTTAACTAAAGGGCTCTTGGACTATGTAGGATAACTAGCGGGCACTTGGACGATCTAGGTTAACTAGAGGGCACTTGGACTATCTAGGTTACCTAGCGGGCACTTGGACTATGTAGGTTCCCTAGCGGGCATTTGGACTATATAGATAACCTAGCGGGCACTTAGACTTTGTAGGTTACCTAGCGGGCATTTGGACTATCTACGTAGCCTAGCAGGTTCTTGGAGTATGTAGGTTACCTAGCGGGCTGTTGGACTATCTAGGTTACCTAGCGGGCACATGGACTATCTAGGTTAACACACGGGCACTTGTACTATGTAGGTTCCCTAGCGGGCCCTTGGATTATGTAAATTCCCTAGCGGGTACTTGGACTATGTGGGTTAACTCGAGGGCATTTGGACTATGGAGGTTACCTAGCGGGCACTTGGACTATCTAGGTTACCTAGCGGGCATTTGGATTATGTAGGCTCCCTAGCGGGCATTTGGCCTATATAGATTCCTTAGCGGGCACTTAGAGATTGTAGGTTACCTAGCGGGCACTTGGACTATCTAGGTTACCTAGCTGGCACTTGAACTATCTACGTTACCTAGCGGGTACTTGGAGTATGTAGGTTACCTACCGGGCTGTTGGACTATCTAGGTTACCTAGGGGCAATTGGACTATCTAGGTTAACAAGCGGGCACTTGGACTATCTAGGTTAACTAGCGGGCGCTTGGACTATGTGGGTTCCCTAGCGGGCATTTGGACTATATAGGTTACCTAGCGGGCACTTGGACTATCTAGGTTAACTGGCGGGCACTTGGACTATGTATGTTCCAGAGCGGGCAATTGGACTATGTAGGTTCCGTAGTGGGCACTTGGACTATCTAGATTCCCTAAAGGCCACTTGGACTCTCTAGGTTACCGAACGGGCACTTGGACTATCTAGGTTACCTAGCGGGAACTTGGACTATGTAGGTTAACTAGCGGACAATTGGACGATCTAGGTTAACTAGCGGACAATTGGACGATCTAGGTTAACTAGCGGACACTTGCACTATGTAGGTTACCTAGCGGGCACTTGGACTATGTAGGTTAACTAGCAGGCCCTTGAACTATCTAGGTTACCTAGCAGGCAATTGGACTATGAAGGTTAACTAGCGGGCACTTGCACTCTCTAGGTTACCTAGCGGGCACTTGGACTATCTAGGTTAACTAGCGGGCACTTGGACTATGTAGGTTACCTAGCAGACACTTGCACTATGTAGGTTACCTAGCGGGCACTTGGACTATGTAGGTTAACTAGAGGACACTTGGACGATCTAGGTTAATAGCGGGCACTTGGACGATCTAAGTTAACTAACGGGCACTTGGACAATCAAAGTTAACAAGTGAGCCCTTGGACTATATAGGTTAACTAGCGGGAACTTGGACTATCTAGGTGAAATAGATAGCACTAGGAATATATAGGTTCCCTAGCGGGCACTTGGACTATGTAGGTTAACGTACAGGCACTTGGACTATGCAGGTAACCTAGCGGGCACTTGGACTGTCTAGGTTACATAGTGGGCACTTGGACTTCTAGGTTAACGAACGGGCACTTGGAATATGTATGTTGCCTAGCGGGTACTTGGACAATCTAGGTTAGGTAACGGGCACTTGGACTATCTAGGTTACCTAGCAGGAACTTGGACAATGTAGGTTACCTAGCAGGCACTTGGACTATCTAGGTTAACTAGCGCGCACTTGGACTATCGAGGTTACCTAGCGGGCACTTGGACTATCTAGCTTACCTAGCGGGCCCTTGGACTATGTAGGTTACGTAGCGGGCACTTGGACTATCTAGGTTAACGAATGGGCACTTGGACTATGTAGGTAACCTAACGGGCACTTGGACTGTCTAGGTTACCTAGCGGGCACTTTGATTATCTAGGTTAACTTGCAGACCTTGGACTATGTAGGTTAACTAGCGGGCCCTTGGACTATGTAGGTTACCTAGCGGGCTCTTGGACTATCTAGGTTTCCTAGCAGGCACTTGGACTATGTACTTTGCCTAGCGCCCACTTGGACTATCTAGGTTACCTAGCAGGGACTTGGACTATGTACGTCCCCTAGTGGGCACTAGGACTATCTAGGTTACCTAGCAGGCACTTGGATTATGAGGGATCCCTAGCGGGCACTTGGACTATCTAGGTTAACTAGCGGGCACTTGGACTATGTAGGTTAACGAACAGGCACTTGGACTATGCAGGTAACCTAGCGGGCACTTGGACTGTCTAGGTTACATAGCGGGCACTTGGACTTCTAGGTTAACGAACGTGCACTTGGACTATGTATGTTGCCTAGCGGGCACGTGGACTATCTAGGTTCAGTAACGGGCACTTGGACTTTGTAGGTTACCTAGCGGGCACTTGGACTATCTAGGTTACCTAGCTGGCACTTGAACTATCTACTTTACCTAGCGGGTACTTGGAGTATGTAGGTTACCTACCGGGCTGTTGGACTATCTAGGTTACCTAGCGGGCACTTGGACTATCTAGGTTAACTAACGGACAATTGGACTATGTAGGTTGCCTAGCGAGCACTTGGACTATGTAGGTTCCCTAGCGGACACTTGGACTATGTAGGTTCTCTATCTGGTATTTGGACTGTCTAGGTTAACTAGCGGGCAATTGGACTCTCTAGGTTACCTAGTGGGCACTTGGACTATGTATGTTCCCTAGCGGGCACTTAGACTATGTAGGTTCCCTAGCGGGCATTTGGACTATATAGATAACCTAGCGGGCACTTAGACTTTGTAGGTTTCCTAGCGGGCACTTGGACTATCTAGGTTACCTAGCTGGCACTTGAACTATCTACGTAGCCTAGCAGGTTCTTGGAGTATATAGGTTACCTACCGGGCACATGGACTATCTAGGTTAACACACGGGCACTTGGACTATGTAGTTTCCCTAGCAGGCCCTTGGACTATGTAAGTTCCCTAGCGGGCACATGGACTATGTGGGTTAACTAGAGGGCATTTGGACTATGTAGGTTACCTAGCGGGCACATGGACTATCTAGGTTACCTAGCGGGCATTTGGATTATGTAGGCTCCCTAGCGGGCATTTGGACTATATAGATTCCTTAGCGGGCACTGTAGAGGTTGTAGGTTACCTAGCGGGCACTTGGACTATCTAGGTTACCTAACTGGCACTTGAACTATCTACGTTACCTAGCGGGTACTTGGAATATGTAGGTTACCTACCGGGCTGTTGGACTATCTAGGTTACCTAGCGGGCACTTGGACTATCTAGGTTAACTAACGGGCACTTGGACTATGTAGGTTCCCTAGCGGCCCTTGGACTATGTAAGTTCCCTAGCGGGCACTTGGACTATGTGGGTTCCCTAGCGGGCATTTGGACTATCTAGGTTACCTAACGGGCACTTGGACTATGTAGGTTACCTAGCGGGCACTTGGACTGTCTAGGTTACCTAGCGGGCACTTGGATTATCTAGGTTAATGAACGGGCACTTGGAGTATGTAGGTTGCCAAGCTGCCACTTAACTATCTAGGTTAGCTAACAGGCACGTGGACTATCTAGGTTCCCTAGCGGGCACTTGTACTATCCAAGTTACCTAGTTGGCACTTGGACTATGTAGGTCAACTAGCGGGCCCTTGGACTATCTAGGTTAGCTAACGGGCACTTGGACTATGTATGTTCCAGAGCGGGCACTTGGATTATGTAGGTTTCCCAGCGGGCATTTAGACTATGTAGGTTTCCTTGCTGGTATTTGGACTATGTAGGTTACCTAGCGGGCACTTGGACTATGTAGGTTCCCTAACGGGCACTTGGACTATGTAGGTTCCCTAGCAGTCACGTGGACTATGTAGGGTCCCTAGAAGGCACTTGGACTAGGTAGGTTAACTAGCGGGCACTTGGACTATCCAGGTTACCAAGCGGGCACTTGGACTATGTAGGTTATTCATCAGGCACTTGGACTATCTAGGTTACCTAGCAGGCACTTGGAGTATGTAGGTTACCTAGCGGACACTTGGACGATTTAGGTTAACTAGCGGGCACTTGGACTATCTAGGTAAACTAGCGGGCCCTTTGACTATCTAGGTTTACTAGCGGGCACTTGGACTATCTAGGTTAACTAGCGGGCACTTGAACTATGTAGTTTCCCTAGCAGGCATTTGGATTATTTAGGTTACCTAGTGGGCACTTGGACTATGTAGGTTACCTAGCGGACACTTGGACTACGTAGGTTAACTACAAGGCACTTGGACTGTCTAGGTTACCTAGCGGGCACTTGGACTATCTAGGTTAATGAACGGGCACTTGGACTATGTAGGTTAACTAGCGGACACTTCGACTATCTAGGTTAGCTAAAGGGCAATTGGACTATCTAGGTTCCCTAGCGGGCACTTGGACTATTTAGGTTACCTAGCAGGCAATTTGACTATCTAGGTTAACTAACGGGCACTTGGACTATGTAGGTTGCCTAGCGAGCACTTGGAATATGTGGGTTCCCTAGCGGGCACTTGAACTATGTAGGTTCCATATAGGGTACTTGGACTGTCTAGGTTAACTAGTGGGCCCTTGGATTATGTAGTTCCCTAGAGGGCACTTGGGCAATCTACGTTAACTAGCGGGCACTTGGACTATGTAGTTTAACGAACGGGCACTTCGACTATGTAGTTTACCTAGTAGGCACTTGGACTATGTAGGTTATCTAGTGGGCACTTGGACTATCTATGTTACCAAGTCGGCCCTTGGACTATGTAGGTTTCCTAGCGGGCACTTGGACTATCTATGTTAACGAAGGGGCACATGGACTATGTAGGTAACCTAGCGGGCACTTGGACAGTCTAGGTTACCTAGCGGGCACTTGGACTATCCAGGTTGATGAACGGGCACTTGGACTATGTAGGTTACCTAGCGGGCACTTGCACTATGTAGGATCCCTATTGGACATTTGGACTACTTTGGTAACCTAACAGGCACTTGACCTATCTAGGTTAACTTGTGGGCACTTGGACTATCTAGGTCAACTAGCGGGCCCTTGTACTATGTAGGTTAACTAGCGAGCACTTGGACTATCTAGATTAACTAGCGGACCTTGGACTATGTAGGTTAACTAAAGGGCTCTTGGACTATGTAGGATAACTAGCGGGCACTTGGACGATCTAGGTTAACTAGAGGGCACTTGGACTATCTAGGTTACGTAGCGGGCACTTGGACTATGTAGGTTCCTAGCGGGCATTTGGACTATATAGATAACCTAGCGGGCACTTAGACTTTGTAGGTTACCTAGCGGGCATTTGGACTATCTACGTAGCCTAGCAGGTTCTTGGAGTATGTAGGTTACCTAGCGGGCTGTTGGACTATCTAGGTTACCTAGCGGGCACATGGACTATCTAGGTTAACACACGGGCACTTGGACTATGTAGGTTCCCTAGCGGGCCCTTGGACTATGTAAATTCCCTAGCGGGTACTTGGACTATGTGGGTTAACTAGAGGGCATTTGGAATATGTAGGTTACCTAGCGGGCACTTGGACTATTAGGTTACCTAGCGGGCATTTGGATTATGTAGGCTCCCTAGCGGGCATTTGGCCTATATAGATTCCTTAGCGGGCACTTAGAGATTGTAGGTTGCCTAGCGGGCACTTGGACTGTCTAGGTTACCTAGCTGGCACTTGAACTATCTACGTTACCTAGCGGGTACTTGGACTATGTGGGTTCCCTAGCGGGCATTTGGAATATATAGGTTACCTAGCGGGCACTTGGACTATCTAGGTTAACTAGGGGGCACTTGGACTATGTATGTTCCAGAGCGGGCAATTGGACTATAGGTTCCCTAGTGGGCACTTGGACTATCTAGATTCCCTAAAGGCCACTTGGACTATCTAGGTTACCGAACGGGCACTTGGACTATCTAGGTTACCTAGCTGGAACTTGGACTATGTAGGTTAACTAGCGGACAATTGGACGATCTAGGTTAACTAGCGGACACTTGCACTATGTAGGTTACCTAGGGGGAACTTGGACTATGTAGGTTAACTAGCAGGCCCTTGGACTATCTAGGTTACCTAGCAGGCACTTGGACTATGAAGGTTAACTAGCGGGCACTTGCACTCTCTAGGTTATCTAGCGGGCACTTGGACTATCTAGGTTAACTAGCGGGCACTTGGTCTATGTAGGTTACCTAGCAGACACTTGCACTATGTAGGTTACCTAGCGGGCATTTGGACTATGTAGGTTAACTAGAGGAAACTTGGACGATCTAGGTTAACTAGCGGGCACTTGACGATCTAGGTTAACTAACGGGCACTTGGACAATCAAAGTTAACAAGCGAGCCCTTGGACTATCTAGGTTAACTAGCGGGCCCTTGGACTATCTAGGTTACCTAGATAGCACTTGGAATATATAGGTTCCCTAGCGGGCACTTGGACTATGTAGGTTAACGTACAGGCTCTTGGACTATGCAGGTAACCTAGCGGGCACTTGGACTGTCTAGGTTACATATCGGGCACTTGGACTTCTAGGTTAACGAACGGGCACTTGGAAAATGTATGTTGCCTAGCGGGCACTTGGACAATCTAGGTTAGGTAACGGGCACTTGGACTATCTAGGTTACCTAGCAGGCACTTGGACTATCTAGGTTAACTAGCGCGCACTTGGACTATCGAGGTTACCTAGCGGGCACTTGGACTATCTAGCTTACCTAGCGGGCCCTTGGACTATGTAGGTTACGTAGCGGGCACTTGGACTATCTAGGTTAACGAATGGGCACTTGGACTATGTAGGTAACCTAACGGGCACTTGGACTGTCTAGGTTACCTAGCGGGCACTTTGATTATCTAGGTTAACTTGCAGACCTTGGACTATGTAGGTTAACTAGCGGGCCTTTGGACTATGTAGGTTACCTAGCGGGCTCTTGGACTATCTAGGTTTCCTAGCAGGCACTTGGACTATGTACATAGCCTAGCGCCCACTTGGACTATCTAGGTTACCTAGCAGGGACATGGACTATGTACGTCCCCTAGTGGGCACTAGGACTATCTAGGTTAACTAGCGGGCACTTGGACTATCTAGGTTACCTAGCAGGCACTTGGATTATGAGGGATCCCTAGCGGGCACTTGGACTATCTAGGTTAACTAGCGGGCACTTGGAATATGTAGGTTAACGAACAGGCACTTGGAATATGCAGGTAACCTAGCGGGCACTTGGACTGTCTAGGTTACATAGAGGGCACTTGGACTTCTAGGTTAACGAACGGGCACTTGGAATATGTATGTTGCCTAGCGGGCACTTGGACAATCTAGGTTAGGTAACGGGCACTTGGACTATCTAGGTTACCTAGCGGGAACTTGGACAATGTAGGTTACCTAGCAGGCACTTGGACTATCTAGGTTAACTAGCGCGGATATGGACTATCGAGGTTACCTAGCGGGCACTTGGACTATCTAGGTTACCTAGCGGGCCCTTGGACTATGTGGGTTACCTAGCGGGCCCTTGGACTATCTAGGTTAACGAACGGGCACTTGGACTATGTAGGTAACCTAACGGGCACTTGGACTGTCTAGGTTACCTAGCGGGCACTTTGACTATCTAGGTTAACTAGCAGACCTTGGACTATGTAGGTTAACTAGCGGGCCCTTGGAAAATGTAGGTTAACTAGCGGGCTCTTGGACTATCTAGGTTTCCTAGCAGGCACCTGGACTATGTACATACCCTAGCGCGCACTTGGACTATCTAGGTTACCTAGCAGGCACATGGATTATGTACGTCCCCTAGTAGGCACTTGAACTATCTAGATAACTAACGGGCACTAGGACTATCTAGGTTAACTAGCGGGCACTTGGACTATCTAGGTTACCTAGCAGGCACTTGGATTATGAAGGATCCCTAGCGGGCACTTGGACTATCTAGGTTAACTAGAGGGCACATGGACTATGTAATATCCCTATCGGACATTTAGACTACTTTGGTTACCTACCTGGCACTTGAACTATCTAGGTTAACTTGTGGGCACTTGGACTATCTAGGTCAACTAGCGGGCCCTTGTACTATGTAGGTTAACTAGCGAGCACTTGGACTATCTAGGTTAACTAGCGGACCTTGGACTATGTAGGTTAACTAAAGGGCTCTTGGACTATGTAGGATAACTAGCGGGCACTTGGACGATCTAGGTTAACTAGAGGGCACTTGGACTATCTAGGTTACCTAGCGGGTACTTGGACTACGTAGGTTCCCTAGCGGGCATTTGGACTATATAGATAACCTAGTGAGAACTTAGATTTTGTAGGTTACCTAGCGGGCACTTGGACTATCTAGGTTAACTAGCGGGCACTTGCACTATGTAGGTTAACTAGCGGGCCCATGGATTATGTAGGTTTACTAGCAGGCACTTGGACTATCTAGGTTATCTAGCGGGCCCTTGGACTATGTAGTTTTCCTAGAGGGCATTTGGACTATTAAGGTTACCAAGCGGGACCTTGGACTATGTAGGTTACGTTGCGGGCACTTGGACTATCTAGGTTACCTAGCAGGCACTTTGACTATCTAGGTTAAATAACGGGCACTTGGACCCTGTAGGTTGCCTAGCGGGCACTTGGACTATGTAGGTTCCCTAGCTGGCACTTGGATTATGTAGGTTCCCTATCGGGCACTTGGACTATCTAGGTTAACAAGGGGCACTTGGACTGTCTAGGTTACCTAGCGGGCACTTGGATTATCTAGGTTAACGAACGGACACTTAAACTATGTAGGTTACCTAGCCACCACTTGGACTATCTAGGTTAGCTAACAGGCACTTGGACTATCTAGGTTCCCTAGTGGGCACTTGTACTATCTAGGTTATCTAGCTGGCACTTGGACTATGTAGGTCAACTAGTGGGCCCTTGGACTATCTAGGTTAGCTAACGGGCACTTAGATTATGTAGGTTAACTAGCGGGCACTTGGAATATGTAGGTTAACTAGCGGACACTTGCACTATGTAGGTTAACTAGCGGGCCCATGGACTATGTAGGTTTACTAGCGGGCCTTTGGACTATCTAAGTTTCCTAAAGGGCACTTGGACTATGTAGGTTACCGAACGGGCACTTGGACTATCTAGGTTATCTAGCGGGCACTTGGATTATGTAGGTTAACTAGGGGGCCCTTGAACGATCGAGGTTACCTAGCGGGTACTAGAACTATCTAGGTTAACTTTCAGGCACTTGCACTATCTAAGTTACCTAGCAGGCACATAGACTATGTACGTTCCCTAGCGGGCACTTGGAGTATATACGTACCCTAGCGGGCACTTGGACTATGTACGTTCCCTAGCGGGCACTTGGACGATCTAGGTTAACTAGCGGACACTTGCACTATGTAGGTTACCTAGCGGGCACTTGGACTATGTAGGTTACCTAGCAGGCACTTGGACTATCTAGGGTACCTAGCAGGCACTTGGACTATGGAGGTTAACTAGCGGGCAATTGCACTATCTAGGTTACCTAGCGGGCACTTGGACTATCTAGGTTGACTAGCGGGCACTTGGACTATGTAGGTTACCTAGCAGACACTTGCACTATGTAGGTTACCTAGCGGGCACTTGGACTATGTAGGTTAACTAGAGGACACTTGGACGATCTAGGTTAACTAACGGGCACTTGGACAATCAAAGTTAACAAGCGAGCCCTTGGACTATCTAGGTTAACTAGCGGGCCCTTGGACTATCTAGGTTTCCTAGATAGCACTTGGAATATACAGGTTCCCTAGAGGGCACTTGGACTATGTAGGTTAACGTACAGGCACTTGGACTATGCAGGTAACCTAGCGGGCACTTTGACTGTCTAGGTTACATAGCGGGCACTTGGACTTCTAGGTTAACGAACGGGCACTTGGAATATGTATGTTGCCTAGCGGGCACTTGGACAATCTAGGTTAGGTAACGGGCACTTGGACTATCTTGGTTACCTAGCGGGAACTTGGACAATGTAGGTTACCTAGCAGGCACTTGGACTATCTAGGTTAACTAGCGCGCACTTGGACTATCGAGGTTACCTAGCGGGCACTTGGACTATCTAGCTTACCTAGCGGGCCCTTGGACTATGTAGGTTACGTAGCGGGCACTTGGACTATCTAGGTTAACGAATGGGCACTTGGACTATGTAGGTTACCTAGCGGGCACTTGGACTATCTAGGTTAACTAGCGGGCACTTGGTCTATGTAGGTTACCTAGCAGACACTTGCACTATGTAGGTTACCTAGCGGGCATTTGGACTATGTAGGTTAACTAGAGGACATTTGGACGATCTAGGTTAACTAGCGGGCACTTGGAAGATCTAGGTTAACTAACGGGCACTTGGACAATCAAAGTTAACAAGCGAGCCCTTGGACTATCTAGGTTAACTAGCGGGCCCTCGGACTATCTATGTTACCTAGATAGCACTTGGAATATATAGGTTCCCTAGCGGGCACTTGGACTATGTAGGTTAACGTACAGGCACTTGGACTATGCAGGTAACCTAGCGGGCACTTGGACTGTCTAGGTTACATAGCGGGCACTTGGACTTCTAGGTTAACGAACGGGCACTTGGAAAATGTATGTTGCCTAGCGGGCACTTGGACAATCTAGGTTAGGTAACGGGCACTTGGTCTATCTAGGTTACCTAGCAGGCACTTGGACTATCTAGGTTAACTAGCGCGCACTTGGACTATCGAGGTTACCTAGCGGGCACTTGGACTATCTAGCTTACCTAGCGGGCCCTTGGACTATGTAGGTTACGTAGCGGGCACTTGGACTATCTAGGTTAACGAATTGGCACTTGGACTATGTAGGTAACCTAATGGGCACTTGGAATGTCTAGGTTACCTAGCGGGCACCTTGATTATCTAGGTTAACTTGCAGACCTTGGACTATGTAGGTTAACTAGCGGGCCCTTGGACTATGTAGGTTACCTAGCGGGCTCTTGGACTATCTAGGTTTCCTAGCAGGCACTTGGATTATGTACATAGCCTAGCGCCCACTTGGACTATCTAGGTCACCTGGCAGGGACTTGGACTATGTACGTCCCCTAGTGGGCACTAGGACTATCTAGGTTAACTAGCGGGCACTTGGACTATCTAGGTTACCTAGCAGGCACTTGGATTATGAGGGATCCCTAGCGGGCACTTGGACTATCTAGGTTAACTAGCGGGCACTTGGAATATGTAGGTTAACGAACAGCACTTGGAATATGCAGGTAACCTAGCGGGCACTTGGACTGTCTAGGTTACATAGCGGGCACTTGGACTTCTAGGTTAACGAACGGGCACTTGGAATATGTATGTTGCCTAGCGGGCACTTGGACAATCTAGGTTAGGTAACGGGCACTTGGACTATCTAGGTTACCTAGCGGGAACTTGGACAATGTAGGTTACCTAGCAGGCACTTGGACTATCTAGGTTAACTTGCGCGGACTTGGACTATCGAGGTTACCTAGCGGGCTCTTGGACTATCTAGGTTTCCTAGCAGGCACTTGGATTATGTACATAGCCTAGCGCCCACTTGGACTATCTAGGTCACCTGGCAGGGACTTGGACTATGTACGTCCCCTAGTGGGCACTAGGACTATCTAGGTTAACTAGCGGGCACTTGGACTATCTAGGTTACCTAGCAGGCACTTGGATTATGAGGGATCCCTAGCGGGCACTTGGACTATCTAGGTTAACTAGCGGGCACTTGGAATATGTAGGTTAACGAACAGCACTTGGAATATGCAGGTAACCTAGCGGGCACTTGGACTGTCTAGGTTACATAGCGGGCACTTGGACTTCTAGGTTAACGAACGGGCACTTGGAATATGTATGTTGCCTAGCGGGCACTTGGACAATCTAGGTTAGGTAACGGGCACTTGGACTATCTAGGTTACCTAGCGGGAACTTGGACAATGTAGGTTACCTAGCAGGCACTTGGACTATCTAGGTTAACTTGCGCGGACTTGGACTATCGAGGTTACCTAGCGGGCACTTGGACTATCTAGGTTACCTAGCGGGCCCTTGGACTATGTGGGTTACCTAGCGGGCCCTTGGACTATCTAGGTTAACGAACGGGCACTTGGACTATGTAGGTAACCTAACGGGCACTTGGACTGTCTAGGTTACCTAGCGGGCACTTTGACTATCTAGGTTAACTAGCAGACCTTGGACTATGTAGGTTAACTAGCGGGCCCTTGGAAAATGTAGGTTAACTAGCGGGCTCTTGGACTATCTAGGTTTCCTAGCAGGCACCTGGACTATGTACATACCCTAGCGCGCACTTGGACTATCTAGGTTACCTAGGAGGCACATGGATTATGTACGTCCCCTAGTGGGCACTTGAACTATCTAGATAACTAACGGGCACTAGGACTATCTAGGTTAACTAGCGAGCACTTGGACTATCTAGGTTACCTAGCAGGCACTTGGATTATGAAGGATCCCTAGCGGGCACTTGGACTATCTAGGTTAACTAGAGGGCACATGGACTATGTAATATCCCTATCGGACATTTAGACTACTTTGGTTACCTACCTGGCACTTGAACTATCTAGGTTAACTTGTGGGCACTTGGACTATCTAGGTCAACTAGCGGGCCCTTGTACTATGTAGGTTAACTAGCGAGCACTTGGACTATCTAGGTTAACTAGCGGACCTTGGACTATGTAGGTTAACTAAAGGGCTCTTGGACTATGTAGGATAACTAGCGGGCACTTGGACGATCTAGGTTAACTAGAGGGCACTTGGACTATCTAGGTTACCTAGTGGGTACTTGGACTACGTAGGTTCCCTAGCGGGCATTTGGACTATATAGATAACCTAGTGAGAACTTAGATTTTGTAGGTTACCTAGCGGGCACTTGGACTATCTAGGTTAACTAGCGGGCACTTGCACTATGTAGGTTAACTAGCGGGCCCATGGATTATGTAGGTTTACTAGCAGGCACTTGGACTATCTAGGTTATCTAGCGGGCCCTTGGACTATGTAGTTTTCCTAGAGGGCATTTGGACTATTAAGGTTACCAAGCGGGAACTTGGACTATGTAGGTTACGTAGCGGGCACATGGACTATCTAGGTTACCTAGCAGGCACTTTGACTATCTAGGTTAAATAACGGGCACTTGGACTATGTAGGTTGCCTAGCGGGCACTTGGACTATGTAGGTTCCCTAGCTGGCACTTGGATTATGTAGGTTCCCTATCGGGCACTTGGACTATCTAGGTTAACTAGCGGGCCCTTGGAAAATGTAGGTTAACTAGCGGGCTCTTGGACTATCTAGGTTTCCTAGCAGGCACCTGGACTATGTACATACCCTAGCGCGCACTTGGACTATCTAGGTTACCTAGCAGGCACATGGATTATGTACGTCCCCTAGTGGGCACTTGAACTATCTAGATAACTAACGGGCACTAGGACTATCTAGGTTAACTAGCGGGCACTTGGACTATCTAGGTTACCTAGCAGGCACTTGGATTATGAAGGATCCCTAGCGGGCACTTGGACTATCTAGGTTAACTAGAGGGCACATGGACTATGTAATATCCCTATCGGACATTTAGACTACTTTGGTTACCTACCTGGCACTTGAACTATCTAGGTTAACTTGTGGGCACTTGGACTATCTAGGTCAACTAGCGG
The DNA here is from genome assembly GCF_050624435.1 of Tenrec ecaudatus. NCBI lineage: Eukaryota > Metazoa > Chordata > Mammalia > Afrosoricida > Tenrecidae > Tenrec > Tenrec ecaudatus. Next base: position 483,908 of record NW_027459059.1, on the reverse strand, counting down.
GCCCTTGTACTATGTAGGTTAACTAGCGAGCACTTGGACTATCTAGGTTAACTAGCGGACCTTGGACTATGTAGGTTAACTAAAGGGCTCTTGGACTATGTAGGATAATTAGCGGGCACTTGGACGATCTAGGTTAACTAGAGGGCACTTGGACTATCTAGGTTACCTAGCGGGTACTTGGACTACGTAGGTTCCCTAGCGGGCATTTGGACTATATAGATAACCTAGTGAGAACTTAGATTTTGTAGGTTACCTAGCGGGCACTTGGACTATCTAGGTTAACTAGCGGGCACTTGCACTATGTAGGTTAACTAGCGGGCCCATGGATTATGTAGGTTTACTAGCAGGCACTTGGACTATCTAGGTTATCTAGCGGGCCCTTGGACTATGTAGTTTTCCTAGAGGGCATTTGGACTATTAAGGTTACCAAGCGGGAACTTGGACTATGTAGGTTACGTAGCGGGCACTTGGACTATCTAGGTTACCTAGCAGGCACTTTGACTATCTAGGTTAAATAACGGGCACTTGGACTATGTAGGTTGCCTAGCGGGCACTTGGACTATGTAGGTTCCCTAGCTGGCACTTGGATTATGTAGGTTCCCTATCGGGCACTTGGACTATCTAGGTTAACTAGCGGGCACTTGGACTGTCTAGGTTACCTAGCGGGCACTTGGATTATCTAGGTTAACGAACGGACACTTAAACTATGTAGGTTACCTAGCCGCCACTTGGACTATCTAGGTTAGCTAACAGGCACTTGGACTATCTAGGTTCCCTAGTGGGCACTTGTACTATCTAGGTTATCTAGCTGGCACTTGGACTATGTAGGTCAACTAGTGGGCCCTTGGACTATCTAGGTTAGCTAACGGGCACTTAGATTATGTAGGTTAACTAGCGGGCACTTGGAATATGTAGGTTAACTAGCGGACACTTGCACTATGTACGTTAACTAGCGGGCCCATGGACTATGTAGGTTTACTAGCGGGCCTTTGGACTATCCAAGTTTCCTAAAGGGCACTTGGACTATGTAGGTTACCGAACGGGCACTTGGACTATCTAGGTTATCTAGCGGGCACTTGGATTATGTAGGTTAACTAGGGGGCCCTTGAACGATCGAGGTTACCTAGCGGGTACTAGAACTATCTAGGTTAACTTTCAGGCACTTGCACTATCTAAGTTACCTAGCAGGCACATAGACTATGTACGTTCCCTAGCGGGCACTTGGAGTATATACGTACCCTAGCGGGCACTTGGACTATGTACGTTCCCTAGCGGGCACTTGGACTATCTATTTTAACTAGCGGGCACTTTAAATATGTAGGTTAACTAGCGGACGCTTGCACTATGTCGGTTACCTAGCAGGCACTTGGACTATCTAGGTTACCTAGCGGGACTATCTATTTTAACTAGCGGGCACTTTGAATATGTAGGTTAACTAGCGGACGCTTGCACTATGTCGGTTACCTAGCAGGCACTTGGACTATCTAGGTTACCTAGCGGGCACTTGGACTATCTAGGTTAACTAGCGTGCACTTGGACTATGTAGGTTCCTTAGCGGGCACTTGGACTATCTAGGTTGCCTAGCGGGCACTTGTACTATGTAGGTTAACTAGCGGTCCCATAGATTATGTAGGTTTACCAGCAGGCACTTGGACTATCTAGGCTAACTAGCGGGCACTTGGACTATGTAGTGTCCCTAGCGGGCATTTGGACTATCTAGGTTACCTAGCGGGCTCTTGGACTATCTAGGTTACCTAGCAGGCATTTTGACTATCAAGGTTAACTAACGGGCACTTGGACTATGTAGGTTTCCTAGCGGGCACTTAGATTATGTAGGTTCCCTATCGGGCACTTGGACTATATAGGTTAACTAGCGTGCACTTGGACTGTCTAGGTTAACTTAGCGGGCACTTGGACTATGTAGGTTAACTAGAGGACACTTGGACGATCTAGGTTAACTAGCGGGCAATAGGACGATCTAGGTTAACTAATGGGCACTTGGACTATGAAAGTTAACAAGCGAAACCTTGAACTATGTAGGTTAACTAGCGGGCCCTTGGACTATCTAGGTTACCTAGCGGGCACATGGACTATCTAGGTTAACACACGGGCACTTGGACTATGTAGGTTCCCTAGCGGGCCCTTGGACTATGTAAATTCCCTAGCGGGTACTTGGACTATGTGGGTTAACTAGAGGGCATTTGGACTATGTAGGTTACCTAGCGGGCACTTGGACTATCTAGGTTACCTAGCGGGCATTTGGATTATGTAGGCTCCCTAGCGGGCATTTGGCCTATATAGATTCCTTAGCGGGCACTTAGAAGTTGTAGGTTACCTAGAGGGCACTTGGACTATCTAGGTTACCTAGCTGGCACTTGAACTATCTACGTTACCTAGCGGGTACTTGGAGTATGTAGGTTACCTACCGGGCTGTTGGACTATCTAGGTTACCTAGGGGCACTTGGACTATCTAGGTTAACAAGCGGGCACTTGGACTATCTAGGTTACCTAGCAGGCACTTGGACTATGTGGGTTCCCTAGCGGGCATTTGGACTATATAGGTTACCTAGCGGGCACTTGGACTATCTAGGTTAACTAGCGGGCACTTGGACTATGTATGTTCCAGAGCGGGCAATTGGACTATGTAGGTTCCCTAGTGGGCACTTGGACTATCTAGATTCCCTAAAGGCCACTTGGACTATCTAGGTTACCGAACGGGCACTTGGACTATCTAGGTTATCTAGCGGGAACTTGGACTATGTAGGTTAACTAGCGGACAATTGGACGATCTAGGTTAACTAGCGGACACTTGCACTATGTAGGTTACCTAGCGGGCACTTGGACTATGTAGGTTACCTAGCAGGCACTTGGACTATCTAGGGTACCTAGCAGGCACTTGGACTATGGAGGTTAACTAGCGGGCAATTGCACTATCTAGGTTACCTAGAGGGCACTTGGACTATCTAGGTTAACTAGCGGGCACTTGGACTATGTAGGTTACCTAGCAGACACTTGCACTATGTAGGTTACCTAGCGGGCACTTGGACTATGTAGGTTAACTAGAGGACACTTGGACGATCTAGGTTAACTAACGGGCACTTGGACAATCAAAGTTAACAAGCGAGCCCTTGGACTATCTAGGTTAACTAGCGGGCCCTTGGACTATCTAGGTTACCTAGATAGCACTTGGAATATACAGGTTCCCTAGAGGGCACTTGGACTATGTAGGTTAACGTACAGGCACTTGGACTATGCAGGTAACCTAGCGGGCACTTTGACTGTCTAGGTTACATAGCGGGCACTTGGACTTCTAGGTTAACGAACGGGCACTTGGAATATGTATGTTGCCTAGCGGGCACTTGGACAATCTAGGTTAGGTAACGGGCACTTGGACTATCTAGGTTACCTAGCGGGAACTTGGACAATGTAGGTTACCTAGCAGGCACTTGGACTATCTAGGTTAACTAGCGCGCACTTGGACTATCGAGGTTACCAAGCGGGCACTTGGACTATCTAGCTTACCTAGCGGGCCCTTGGACTATGTAGGTTACGTAGCGGGCACTTGGACTATCTAGGTTAACGAATGGGCACTTGGACTATGTAGGTAACCTAACGGGCACTTGGAATGTCTAGGTTACCTAGCAGGCACCTTGATTATCTAGGTTAACTTGCAGACCTTGGACTATGTAGGTTAACTAGCGGGCCCTTGGACTATGTAGGTTACCTAGCGGGCTCTTGGACTATCTAGGTTACCTAGCAGGCACTTGGACTATGTACATAGTCTAGCGCCCACTTGGACTATCTAGGTTACCTAGCAGGGACTTGGACTATGTACGTCCCCTAGTGGGCACTAGGACTATCTAGGTTAACTAGCGGGCACTTGGACTATCTAGGTTACCTAGCAGGCACTTGGATTATGAAGGATCCCTAGCGGGCACTTGGACTATCTAGGTTAACTAGCGGGCACTTGGACTATCTAGGTTAACGAACAGGCACTTGGACTATGCAGGTAACCTAGCGGGCACTTGGACTGTCTAGGTTACATAGCGGGCACTAGGACTTCTAGGTTAACGAACGGGCACTTGGAATATGTATGTTGCCTAGCGGGCACTTGGACAATCTAGGTTAGGTAACGGGCACTTGGACTATCTAGGTTACCTAGCGGGAACTTGGACAATGTAGGTTACCTAGCAGGCACTTGGACTATCTAGGTTAACTTGCGCGGACTTGGACTATCGAGGTTACCTAGCGGGCACTTGGACTATCTCGGTTACCTAGCAGGCCCTTGGACTATGTAGGTTACCTAGCGGGCACTTGGACTATCTAGGTTAACGAACGGGCACTTGGACTATGTAGGTAACCTAACGGGCACTTGGATTGTCTAGGTTACCTAGCGGGCACTTTGACTATCTCGGTTAACTAGCAGACCTTGGACTATGTAGGTTAACTAGCGGGCCCTTGGAATATGTAGGTTAACTAGCGGGCTCTTGGACTATCTAGGTTTCCTAGCAGGCACTTTGACTATGTACATAGCCTAACGCGCACTTGGACTATCTAGGTTACCTAGCAGGCACATGGATTATGTACATCCCCTAGGGGGCACTGGACTATCTAGGTAACTAATGGGCACTAGGACTATCTAGGTTAACTAGCGGGCACTTGGATTATGAAGGATCCCTAGCGGGCACTTGGACTAACTAGGTTAACTAGCGGGCACTTGGACTATGTAGGATCCCTATCAGACATTTGGACTACTTTGGTTACCTACCAGGCACTTGACCTATCTAGGTTAACTTGTGGGCACATGGACTATGTAGGTCAACTAGCGGGCCCTTGTACTATGTAGGTTAACTAGCGAGCACTTGGACTATCTAGGTTAACTAGCGGACCTTGGACTATGTAGGTTAACTAAAGGGCTCTTGGACTATGTAGGATAACTAGCGGGCACTTGGACGATCTAGGTTAACTAGAGGGCACTTGGACTATCTAGGTTACCTAGCGGGCACTTGGACTATCTAGGTTAACTAGCGGGCACTTGGACTATGTAGGTTAACTAGCGGACACTTGCACGATCTAGGTTAACTAGCGGGCCCTTGCACTATGTTGGTTAACTAGCGGGCCCATGCATTATGTAGGTTTACTAGCAGGCACTTGGACTATCTAGGTTATCTAGCGGGCCGTTGGACTATGTAGTTTTCCAAGAGGGCATTTGGACTATTAAGGTTACCAAGCGGGAACTTGGACTATGTAGGTTATGTAGCGGGCACTTGGACTATCTAGGTTACCTAGCAGGCACTTTGACTATCTAGGTTAAATAACGGGCACTTGGTCTATGTAGGTTGCCTAGCGGGCAGTTGGACTATGTAGGTTCCCTAGCTGGCACTTGGATTATGTAGGTTCCCTATCGGGCACTTGGACTATGTAGGTTAACTAGCGGGCACTGGACTGTCTAGGTTACCTAGCGGGCACTTGGATTATCTAGGTTAACGAACGGACACTTGGACTATGTAGGGTACCTAGCCGCCACTTGGACTATCTAGGTTAGCTAACAGGCACTTGGACTATCTAGGTTCCCTAGCGGGCACTTGTACTATCTAGGTTACCTAGCTGGCACTTGGACTATGTAGGCCAACTAGTGGGCCCTTGGACTATCTAGGTTAGCTAACGGGCACTTAGATTATGTAGGTTAACTAGCGGGCACTTGGAATATGTAGGTTAACTAGCGGACACTTGCACTATGTAGGTTAACTAGCGGGCCCATGGACTATGTAGGTTTACTAGCGGGCCTTTGGACTATCTAAGTTTCCTAAAGGGCACTTGGACTATGTAGGTTACCGAACGGGCACTTGGACTATCTAGGTTATCTAGCGGGCACTTGGATTATGTAGGTTAACTAGGGGGCCCTTGAACGATCGAGGTTACCTAGCGGGTACTAGAACTATCTAGGTTAACTTTCAGGCACTTGCAGTATCTAAGATATCTAGCAGGCACTTGGACTATGTACGTTCCCTAGCGGGCACTTGGAGTATGTACGTACCCTAGCGGGCACTTGGACTATGTACGTTCCCTGGCGGGCACTTGGACTATCTATGTTAACTAGCGGGCACTTGGAATATGTAGGTTAACTAGCGGACACTTGCACTATGTCGGTTACCTAGCAGGCACTTGGACTATCTAGGTTACCTAGCGGGCACTTGGACTATCTAGGTTAACTAGCGTGCACTTGGACTATGTAGGTTCCTTAGCGGGCACTTGGACTATCTAGGTTGCCTAGTGGGCACTTGTACTATGTAGGTTAACTAGCGGTCCCATAGATTATGTAGGTTTACCATCAGGCACTTGGACTATCTAGGCTAACTAGCGGGCACTTGGACTATGTAGTGTCCCTAGCGGGCATTTGGACTATCTAGGTTACCTAGTGGGCACTTGGACTATCTAGGTTACCTAGCAAGTACTTTGACTATCAAGGTTAACTAACGGGCACTTGGACTATGTAGGTTGCCTAGCGGGCACTTAGATTATGTAGTTCCCTATCGGGCACTTGGACTATGTAGGTTAACTAGCGTGCACTTGGACTGTCTAGGTTAACTTAGCGGGCACTAGGACTATCTAGGTTAACAAATGGGCACTTGGACTATGTAGGTAACCTAATGGGCACTTGGAATGTCTAGGTTACCTAGCGGGCACCTTGATTATCTAGGTTAACTTGCAGACCTTGGACTATGTAGGTTAACTAGCGGGCCCTTGGACTATGTAGGTTACCTAGCGGGCTCTTGGACTATCTAGGTTTCCTAGCAGGCACTTGGACTATGTACATAGCCTAGCGCCCACTTGGACTATCTAGGTCACCTGGCAGGGACTTGGACTATGTACGTCCCCTAGTGGGCACTAGGACTATCTAGGTTAACTAGCGGGCACTTGGACTCTATAGGTTACCTAGCAGGCACTTGGATTATGAGGGATCCCTAGCGGGCACTTGGACTATCTAGGTTAACTAGCGGGCACTTGGAATATGTAGGTTAACGAACAGCACTTGGAATATGCAGGTAACCTAGCGGGCACTTGGACTGTCTAGGTTACATAGCGGGCACTTGGACTTCTAGGTTAACGAACGAGCACTTGGAATATGTATGTTGCCTAGCGGGCACTTGGACAATCTAGGTTAGGTAATGGGCACTTGGACTATCTAGGTTACCTAGCGGGAACTTGGACAATGTAGGTTACCTAGCAGGCACTTGGACTATCTAGGTTAACTAGCGCGGACTTGGACTATCGAGGTTACGTAGCGGGCCCTTGGACTATGTAGGTTACCTAGCGGGCACTTGGACTGTCTAGGTTAACGAACGGGCACTTGGACTATGTAGGTAACCTAACGGGCACTTGGATTGTCTAGGTTACCTAGCGAGCACTTTGACTATCTAGGTTAACTAGCAGACCTTCGACTATGTAGGTTAACTAGCGGGCCCTTGGAATATGTAGGTTAACTAGCGGGCTCTTGGACTATCTAGGTTTCCTAGCAGGCACTTGGACTATGTACATAGCCTAGCGCGCACTTGGACTATCTAGGTTACCTAGCAGGCACATGGATTATGTACGTCCTCTAGTGGGCACTGGACTATCTAGGTAACTAACGGGTACTAGGACTATCTAGGTTAACTAGCGGGCACTTGGACTATCTAGGTTACCTAGCAGGCACTTGGATTATGAAGGATCCCTAGCGGGCACTTGGACTATCTAGGTTAACTAGCGGGCACTTGGACTATGTAGGATCCCTATCGGACATTTGGACTACTTTGGTTACCTACCAGGCACTTGACCTATCTAGGTTAACTTGTGGGCACTTGGACTATCTAGGTCAACTAGCGGGCCCTTGTACTATGTAGGTTAACTAGCGAGCACTTGGACTATCTAGGTTAACTAGCTGACCTTGGACTATGTAGGTTAACTAAAGGGCTCTGGGACTATGTAGGATAACTAGCGGGCACTTGGACGATCTAGGTTAACTAGAGAGCACTTGGACTATCTAGGTTACCTAGCGGGCACTTGGACTATGTAGGTTCCCTAGCGGGCATTTGGACTATATAGATAACCTAGTGGGCACTTAGACTTTATTGGTTACCTAGCGGGCACATGGACTATCTAGGTTAACCAGCGGGCACTTGGACTATGTAGTGTCCCTAACGGGCATTTGGACTATCTAGGTTACCTAGCGGGCTCTTGGACTATCTAGGTTACCTAGCAGGCACTTTGACTATCAAGGTTAACTAGCATGCACTTAGACTGTCTTGGTTAACTTAGCGGGCACTTGGAATATGTAGGTTAACTAGAGGACACTTGGACGATCTAGGTTAACTAGCGGGCACTAGGATGATCTTGGTTAACTAATGGGCACTTGGACTATCAAAGTTAACAAGCGAGCCCTTGAACTATGTAAGTTAACTAGCGGGCCCTTGGACTATCTAGGTTACCTAGATAGCACTTGGAGTATATAGGTTCCCTAGCGGGCTCTTGGACTATCTAGGGTAACGAACGGGCACTTGGACTGTCTAGGGTACTTAGCGGGCACTTGGACTTTTAGGTTAACGAACGGGCACTTGAACTATGTATGTTGCCTAGCGGGCACTTGGACTATCTAGGTTAGGTTACGGGCACTTGGACTATCTAGGTTACCTAGCGGGAACTTGGACAATGTAGGTTACCTTGCAGGCACTTGGACTATCTAGGTTACCTAATGGGCACTTTCACTATCTAGGTTACCTAGCGGGCACTTGGACTATGTAGGTTAACTAGCGGGCACTTGGACAATCTAGGTTAACTAGCGGGCACTTGCACTATCTAGGTTAACGAACGGGCACTTGGACTATGTAGGTTATCTAGCAGGCACTTGGACTATCTAGGTTACCTAGATAGCACTTGGACTATATAGGTTCTCTAGCGGGCACTTGGACTATCTAGGTTAACGAACGGGCACTTGGACTATGCAGGTAACCTAGCGGGCACTTGGACTGTCTAGGTTACATAGCGGGCACGTGGACTTCTAGGTTAACGAACGGGCACTTGGACTATGTATGTGGCCTAGCGGGCACTTGGACTATCTAGGTTAGGTAAAGGGCACTTGGACTTTCTCGGTTACCTAGCGGGAACTTGGAGAATGTTGGTTACCTAACGGGCACATTGACTATCTAGGTTACCTAGCGGGCACTTGGACTATCTAGGTTAACTAGAGGGCACTTGTCCTATATAGGTTACCTAGCGGGCACTTGGACTATCTTGGTTAACGAACGGGCACTTGGACTATGTACATACCCTAGCGCGCACTTGGACTGTCTAGGTTACCTAGCGGGCACTTTGACTATCTAGGTTAACTAGCAGACCTGTGACTATGTAGGTTAACTAGCGGGCCCTTGGACTATGTAGGTTAACTAGCGGCACTTGGACTATCTAGGTTTCCTAGCAGGCACTTGGACTATGTACATAGCCTAGCGCCCACTTGGACTATCTAGGTTGCCTAGCGGGCACTTGGACTATGTACGTCCCCTAGAGGACACTTGACTATCTAGGTTAACTAACGGGCACTAGGACTATCTAGGTTAACTAGCGGGCACTTTGACTATGTACGTCCCCTAGTGGGTACTTGGACTATCTAGGTTAACCAGCGGGCACTAGGACTATCTAGGTTAACTAGCGGGCACTTGGACTATCTAGGTAACCTAGCAGGCACTTGGATTATGAAGGATACCTAGCGGGCACTTGGACTATCTAGGTTAACTAGCGGGCACTTGGACTATGTAGGTTAACTAGCGGACACTTGCACGATCTAGGTTAACTAGCGGGCCCTTGCACTATGTTGGTTAACTAGCGGGCCCATGCATTATGTAGGTTTACTAGCAGGCACTTGGACTATCTAGGTTACCTAGCGGGCAATTAGACTATGTAGTTTCCCTAGCGGGCATTTGGAGTATTAAAGTTACCAAGCGGGAACTTGGACTATGTAGGTTACCTAGTGGGCACTTGGACTATCTACGTTACCTAGCAGGCACTTTGATTATCTAGGTTAACTAACGGGCACTTGGACTATGTAGGTTGCCTAGCGGGCACTTGGACTATGTAGGTTCCCTAGCGGGCACTTGGATTATGTAGGTTCCCTATTGGGCACATGGACTATGTAGGTTAACTAGCGGACACTTGGACTGTCTAGGTTACCTAGCGGGCACTTGGATTATCTAGGTTAACGAACGGGCACTTGGACTATGTAGGTTACCTAGCCGCCACTTGGACTATCTAGGTTAGCTAACAGGCACTTGGACTATCTAGGTTCCCTAGCGGGCACTTGTACTATCTAGGGTACCTAGCTGGCACTTGGACTATGTAGGTCAACTAGCGGGCCCTTGGACTACCTAGGTTCGCTAACGGGAACTTAGATTATGTAGGTTAACTAGGGGGCACTTGGAATATGTAGGTTAACTAGCGGACACTTGCACTATGTAGGTTGTCTAGTGTGCCCATAGACTATGTAGGTTTACTAGCGGGCCCTTGGACTATCTAAGTTCCCTAAAGGGCACTTGGACTATCTAGGTTACAGAACGGGCACTTGGACTATCTAGGTTACCTAGCGGGCACTTGGACTATGTAGGCTAACTAGGGGGCCCTTGGACGATCTAGGTTACCTAGCGGGTACTAGAACTATCTAAGTTACCTAGCGGGCACGAGGACTATGTACGTTCCCTAGCGGGCACTTGGACTATCTATGTTAACTACGGGCACTTGGAATATGTAGGTTATCTAGCGGACACTTGCACTATGTAGGTTACCTTGCAGGCACTTGGACTATCTAGGTTAACTAGCGTGCACTTGGACTATGTAGGTTCCTTAGAGGGCACTTGGACTATCTAGGTTGCCTAGCGGGCACTTGTACTATGTAGGTTAACTAACGTGCCCTTGGACTATCTAGGTTACGTAGCGGGCACTTGGTATATAGGTTAACTAGCGGGCACTTGGTCTATGTAGGTTAACTAGCGGACACTTGCACAATCAAGGTTAACTAGCGGGCCCATGGATTATGTAGGTTTACTAGCAGGCACTTGGACTATCTAGGCTCACTAGCGGGCACTTGGACTATGTATTTTCCCTAGCGGGCAATTGGACTATCTAGGTTACCCAGCGGCACTTGGACTATCTAGGTTACCTAGCGGGCACTTGGACTATCTAGGTTAACTAGCAGGCCCTTTGACTATCTAGGTTAACAAACGGGCACTTGGACTATGTAGGTTGCCTAGCGGGCACTTGGATTATGTAGGTTCCCTCTCGGGCACTTGGACTATGTAGGTTAACTAGCGTGCACTTGGACTGTCTAGGTTACCTAGCAGGCACTTGGACTCTGTAGGTTAACTAGAGGACACTTGTACTATGTACGTCCCCTAGTGGGCAATTGGACTATCTAGGTCAACTAACGGGCACTAGGATTATCTAGGTTAACTAGCGGCCACTTGGCCTATCTAGGTTACCTAGCAGGCACTTGGATTATGAAGGATCCCTAGCGGGCACTTGGACAATCTAGTTTAACTAGCAGGCACTTGGACGATCTAGGTTAACTAGCGGGCACTTGGACTATCAAAGTTAACAAGTGAGCCCTTGGACTATGTAGGTGAACTAGCGGGCCCTTGGATTATCTAGGTTACCTAGCGGGCACTTGGACTTATATAGGTTACCTAACGGGCACTTGGACTATGTAGGTTACCTAGTGGGCACTTGGACTATCTAAGTTAACGAACGGGCACTTGGAATATGCAGGTAACCTAGTGGGCACTTGGAATGTCTATGTTACCTAGCGGGCACTTGGACTTCTAGGTTAACGAATAGGCACTTGGACTATGTAGGTTGCTTAGCGGGTACTTGGACTATATAGGTTAGGTAACGGGCACTTGGGCTATCTAGGTTACCTAGCTTGAACTTGGATAATGTAAGTTACCTAGCGGGCACTTGGACTATCTAGGTAACCTAACGGGCACTTTGACTATCTAGGTTACATAGCGGGCACTTGGACTATGTAGGTTAACTAGCGAGCACTTGGACTCTAGGTTACATAGCGGGCACTTGGACTATCTAGGTTAACGAACGGGCACTTGGACTATGTAGGTAACCTAGTGGACACTTGGACAGTCTAGGTTACCTAGCGGGCAATTGGACTATCTAGGTTAACGAACGGGCACTTGGACTATCTAGGTTACCTAGCGGGCACTTGGACTATGTAGATTAACTAGCGGGCTCTTGGACTATCTAGGTTGCCGAACGGGCATTTGGACTATGTAGGTAACCTAGCGTGAACTTGGACAGTCTAGTTTACCTAGCGGGCACTTGGACTTCTAGGTTAACGAACGGGCACTTGGACTATGTATGTTGCATAGCGGGCAATTGGACTATCTAGGTTAGGTAACGGGCATTGGACTATCTAGGTTACCTAGCGGGAACTTGGACAATGTAGGTTACCAAGCAGGCACTTGGACTATCTAGGTTAACGAACGGGCACTTGGACTATGTAGGTAACCTAACGGGCACTTGGACTGTCTAGGTTACCTAGCGGGCACCTTGATTATCTAGGTTAACTTGCAGACCTTGGACTATGTAGGTTAACTAGCGGGCCCTTGGAATATGTAGGTTAACTAGCGGGCTCTTGGACTATCTAGTTTTCCTAGCAGGCACTTGGACTATGTACATAGCCTAGCGCCCACTTGGACTATCTAGGTTGCCTAGCAGGCACTTGGACTATGTACGTCACCTAGTGGGCACTTGGACTATCTAGGTTAACTAACGGACACTAGGACTATCTAGGTTAACTAGCGGGCACTTGGACTATCTAGGTTACCTAGCAGGCACTTGGATTATGAAGGAACCCTAGCGGGCACTTGGACTATCTAGGTTAACTAGCGGGCACTTGGACTATGTAGGTTAACGAACAGGCACTTGGACTATGCAGGTAACCTAGCGGGCACTTGGACTGTCTAGGTTACATAGCGGGCACTTGGACTTCTAGGTTAACGAACGGGCACTTGGAATATGTATGTTGCCTAGCGGGCACTTGGACTATCTAGGTTAGGTAACGGGCACTTGGACTATCTAGGTTACCTAGCGGGAACTTGGACAATGTAGGTTACCTAGCAGGCACTTGGACTATCTAGGTTAACTAGCGCGGACTTGGACTATCGAGGTTACCTAGCGGGCACTTGGAGTATATAGGTTACCTAGCGGGCCCTTGGACTATGTAGGTTACCTAGCGGGCACTTGGACTATCTAGGTAAACGAATGGGCACTTGGACTATGTAGGTAACCTAACGGCACTTGGACTGTCTAGGTTACCTAGCGGGCACTTTGACTATCTAGGTTAACTAGCAGACCTTGGACTATGTAGGTTAACTAGCGGGCCCTTGGAATATGAAGGTTAACTAGCGGGCTCTTGGACTATCTAGGTTTCCTAGCAGGCACTTGGACTATGTACATACCCTAGCGCGCACTTGGACTATCTAGGTTACCTAGCAGGCACTTGGATTATGAAGGATCTCTAGCGGGCACTTGGACTATCTAGGTTAACTAGCGGGCACTTGGACTATGTAGGTTAACTAGCGGACACTTGCACGATCTAGGTTAACTAGCGGGCCTTTGCACTATGTAGGTTAACTAGCGGGCCCATTGATTATGTAGGTTTACTAGCAGGCACTTGGACTATCTAGGTTAACTAGCGGGCCCTTGGACTATGTAGTTTCCCTAGAGGGCATTTGGACTATTAAGGTTACCAAGCGGGAACTTGGACTATGTAAGTTACCTAGCGGGCACTTGGACTATCTAGGTTACCTAGCAGGCACTTTGACTATCTAGGTTAAATAACGGGCACTTGGACTATGTAGGTTGCCTACCGGGCACTTGGACTATGTAGGTTCCCTAGCTGGCACTTGGATTATGTAGGTTCCCTATTGGGCACTTGGACTATGTAGGTTAACTAGTGGGCACTTGGACTGTCTAGGTTACCTAGCGGGCACTTGGATTATCTAGGTTAACGAACGGACACTTGGACTATGTAGGTTACTTAGCCGCCACTTGGACTATCTAGGTTAAATAACAGGCACTTGGACTATCTAGGTTCCCTAGGGGGCACTTGTACTATCTAGGTTACCTAGCTGGCACTTGGACTATGTAGGTCAACTAGCGGGCCCTTGGACTATCTACGTTAGCTAACGGGCACTTAGATTATGTAGGTTAACTAGCGGGCACTTGGAATATGTAGTTTAACTAGCGGACACTTGCACTATGTAGGTTAACTAGCGGGCCCATGGACTATGTATGTTTACTAGCGGGCCTTTGGACTATCTAGGTTCCCTAAAGGGCCCTTGGACTATCTAGGTTACCGAACGGGCACTTGGACTATCTAGGTTATCTAGCGGGCACTTGGATTATGTAGGTTAACTAGGGGGCCCTTGAACGATCGAGGTTACCTAGCGGGTACTAGAACTATCTAGGTTAACTAGCAGGCACTTGCACTATCTAAGTTACCGAGCAGGCACTTGGACTATTTACGTTCCCTAGCGGGCATTTGGACTATGTACGTTCCCTAGCGGGCACTTGGACTATGTACATTCCCTAGCGGGCACTTGGACTATCTATGTTAACTAGCGGGCACTTGGAATATGTAGGTTAACTAGCGGACACTTGCACTATGTTGGTTATGTAGCAGACATTTGGACTATCTAGGTTAACTAGCGGGCACTTGGACTATCTAGGTTAACTAGCGTGCACTTGGACTATGCAAGTTCCTTAGCGGGCACTTGGACTATCTAGGTTGCCTAGCGGGCACTTGTACTATGTAGGTTAACTAGCGTGCCCTTGGACTATCTAGGTTACGTAGCGCACACTTGGACTATCAAGGTTAACTAGAGGACACTTACACGATCTAGGTTAACTAGCGGGCCCTTGTACTATGTAGATTAACTAGCGGGCCCATAGATTATGTAGGTTTACTAGCAGGCACTTGAACTATCTAGGCTAACTAGCGGGCACTTGGACTATGTAGTGTCCCTAGCGGGCATTTGGACTATCTAGGTTAACTAGCTGACTTTGGACTATGTAGGTTAACTAGCGGGCACTTGGACTATCCAAGTTAACTAGCTGACCTTGGACTATGTAGGTTAACTAGCGGGCACTTGGACTATCTAGGTTAACTAGCTGACTTTGGACTATGTAGGTTAACTAGCGGGCACTTGGACTATCCAAGTTAACTAGCTGACCTTGGACTATGTAGGTTAACTAGCGGGCACTTGGACTATCTAGGTTAACTAGCGGGCACTTGCACAATGCAGGTTCCCTAGCGGGCACTTTGACTATGTAGGTTCCCTAGCGGGCACTTGGACTATATAGGATCCCTATGGGCACTTGGACTAACTAGGTTCCCTAACAGGCACTTGGAATATATAGGTTCCCTATCGGGCACTTGGACTATGTAGGTTCCTCAGCGGGCACTTGGACTATGTAGGTTCCCTATCGGGCATTGGACTACGTAGGTTAACTAGCAGGCCCTTGGACTTTCTAGGTTACCTAGTGGGAACTTGGACTATGTAGGTTAACTAGCGGACACTTGGACAATCTAGGTTACCTAGACGGGCACTTGAACTATGTACATACCCTAGCGGGCACTAGGACTATCTAGGTTACCTAGCAGGCACTTGGACTATATACGTCCCCTAGCGGGCACTTGGACTATCTAGGTTAACTAGAGGACCCTTGGACTATGTAGGATACCTAGCGGGCACTTGGTTTATCTATGTTAACTAGCGGGCACTTGGACGATCTAGGTTACCTAGCGGGCACTTGGACTATGTAGGTTCCCTTGCGGGCACTTGGACTATTTAGGTTACCTAGCAGGCACTTGGACTATCTAGGTTAACTACCGGGCTATGCACTATGTAGGTTGCCTAGTGAGCATTTGGACTATGTAGGTTCCCTAGCGAGCACTTGGACTATGTAGGTTCCCTATCAGGTACTTGGACTGTCTAGGTTAACTAGGGGGCAATTGGACTGTGTAGGTTACCTAGCGGGAACTTGGACTATGTAGGTTAACTAGCGGACACTTGGACGATCTAGGTTAACTAGCGGGCACTTGGAATATCTAGGTTAACTAGCGGGCCCTTGGACTATGTAGGTTAACTAGCGGGAACTTGGACTATCTAGGTTAACTAGCGGGTTCTTGGACTATGTAGGTTAACTAGCGGGCACTTGGACTATCTAGGTTAACTAGCTGACCTTGGACTATGTAGGTTAACAAGCGGTCACTTGGACTATCTAGGTTAACTAGCTGACCTTGGACTATGTAGGTTAACTAGCGGGGACTTGGACTATCTAGGTTAAAAAGCGGGCACTTGCACAATGCAGGTTCCCTAGCGAGCACTTTGACTATGTAGGTTCCCTAGCGGGCACTTGGACTATATAGGTTCCCTATGGGCACTTGGACTATCTAGGTTCCCTAACGGGCACATGGAATATACAGGTTCCCTATCGGGAATTTGGACTATGTAGGTTCCTCAGCGGGCACCTGGACTATGTAGGTTCCCTATCGGGCAGTGGACTATGTAGGTTAACTAGCAGGCCCTTGGACTATCTAGGTTACCTAGCGGGCACTTGTACTATGTAGGTTAACTAGCGGACACTTGGACAATCTAGGTTACCTAGCGGGCACTTGAACTATGTACATACCCTAGCGGGCACTTGGACTATCTTGGTTACCTACCGGCACTTGGACTATCTAAGTTAATGAACGGGCACTTGGAATATGCAGGTAACCTAGCGGGCACTTGGACTGTCTAGGTTACCTAGCGGGCACTTGGACTTCTAGGTTAACAAACGGGCACTTGGACATTGTAGGATGCTTAGAGGGCACTTGGACAATCTAGGTTAGGTAACGGGAACTTTGAGTATCTAGGTTACCTAGCGGGAACTTGGACAATATAAGTTACCTAGCGGGCACTTGGACTATCTAGGTTACATAGCGGGCACTTGGACTATGTAGGTTAACTAGCGAGCACTTGGACTCTAGGTTACCTAGCGGGCACTTGGACTATGTAGGTTTCCTAGCGGGCACTTTGACTATCTAGGTTAACGAACGGGCACTTGGAATATGTAGGTAACCTAGCGGGCACTTGGACAGTCTAGGTTACCTAGCTGGCACTAGGACTATCTAGGTTAACGAACGGGCACTTGGACTATCTAGGTTAACTAGCGGGCACTTGGACTATATAGGTCAACTAGCGGGCCCTTGTACTATGTAGGTTAACTAGCGAGCACTTGGAGTATCTAGATTAACTAGCGGACCTTGGTCTACGTACGTTAACTAGCGGGCCCTTGGACTATGTAGGTTAACTAGCGGGCACTTGGACGATATAGGTTAACTAGAGGGCACTTGGACTATCTAGGTTAACTAGCGTGCACTTGGACTATCTAGGTTAACTAGCGGGCACTTGGACTATCAAAGTTAACAAGTGAGCCCTTGGACTATGTAGGTTAACTAGCGGGCCCTTGGACTATCTAGGTTACCTAGCGGGCACTTGGACTATCTAGGTTACCTAGCGGGCAATTGGACTTCTAGGTTAACGAACGGGCACTTGGACTATGTAGGATGCTTAGCGGGCACTTGGACAATCTAGGTTAGGTAATGGGCACTTTGAGTATCTAGGTTACCTAGCGGGAACTTGGACAATATAAGTTACCTAGCGGGCACTTGGACTATCTAGGTTACCTAGCGGGCCCTTGGACTATGTAGGTTTCCTAGCGGGCACTTTGACTATCTAGGTTATCGAACGGACACTTGGAATATGTAGGTTACCTAGCGGGCACTTGGACAGTCTAGGTTACCTAACTGGCACTTGGACTATCTAGGTTAACGAATGGCACTTGGACTATCTAGGTTAACTAGCGGGCACTTGGACTATCTAGGTCAACTAGCGGGCCCTTGTACTATGTAGGTTAACTAGCGGGCACTTAGAGTATCTAGGTTAACTAGCGGACCTTGGTCTACGTACGTTAACTAGCGGGCCCTTGGACTATGTAGGTTAACTAGCGGGCACTTGGACGATATAGGTTAACTACAGGGCACTTGGACTATCTAGGTTAACTAGCGGGCACTTTGATGATCAATGTTAACTAGCGGGCACTTGGACTATCTAGGTTAGCTAACGGGCACTTGGACTAAATACGTCCCCTAGTGGGCACTTGGACATCCTAGGTTAACTAACGGGCACTAGGACTATCTAGGTTAACTAGCGGGCACTTGGACTATGCAGGTCAACTAGCGGGCCCTTGGACAATCTAGGTTAGCTAACTGGCACTTGGACTATGTAGGTTAACTAGCAGACACTTGCACGATTTAGGTTAACTAGCGGGCTCTTGCACTATGTAGGTTAACTAGTGGGCCCATTGACTATGTTGGTTAACTAGCGGGCACTTGGACGATCTAGGTTAACTAGCGGGCACTTGGACGATCTAGGTTAACTAGAGGGCACTTGGACTATGTAGGTTCCCTAGCGGGCATTTGGACTATATAGATAACCTAGCGGGCACTTAGACTTTGTAGGTTAGCTAGCGGGCCCTTGGACTATGTAGGTTAACTAGCGGGCCCTTGGGCTATGTAGGTTACCTAGCGGGCACTTGGACGATCTAGGTTAACTAGCGGGTACTTGGACTATGTAAGTTAACTAGCGGGCCCTTGGACTATGTAGATTAACTAGCGGAACTTGGATTATCTACGTTGACTAGCGGGCCCTTGGACTATGTAGATTCCCTAGCGGGCATTTGGACTACACAGATAACCTAGCGGGCACTTAGATTTTGTAGGTTACCTAGCGGGCACTTGGACTATCTAGGTTACCTAGCTGGCACTTGAACTATCTACGTTACCTAGCGGGTTCTTGGAGTATGTAGGTTACCTAGCGGGCTGTTGGACTATCTACGTTAACTAACGGGCACTTGGACTATGTAGGTTCCCTAGCGGGCCCTTGGACTATGTAAATTCCCTAGCGGGCATTTGGACTATGTGGTTTCCCTAGCGGGCCCTTGGACTATGTAAGTTCCCTAGCGAGCACTTGGACTATGTAGGTTCCCTAGCGGGCACTTGGATTATGTAGGTTCCCTATCGGGCACTTGGACTATGTAGGTTAACTAGCGGGCCCTTGGACTATCTAGATTAACTAGAGGGCCTTGGACTATCTAGGTTTACTAGCGGGCACTTGGACTATCTAGGTTAACTAGCGGGCACTTGGTCTATGTAGGTTCCCTAGCGGGCACTTGGATTATGTAGGTTCCCTATCGGGCACTTGGACTATGTAGGTTAACTAGCGGGCCCTTGGACTATCTAGATTAACTAGCGGGCCTTGGACTATCTAGGTTTACTAGCGGGCACTTGGACTATCTAGGTTAACTAGCGGGCACTTGGTCTATGTAGTTTCCCTAGCGGGCATTTGGATTATTTAGGTTACCTATTGTGCACTTGGATTATGTAGGTTACCTAGCCGGCACTTGGACTATGTAGGTTAACTAGAAGGCACTTGGACTATCAAAGTTACTTAGCGGGCCATTGGACTATGTAGGTTACCAGCGGGCACTTGGACTATCTAGGTTAACGAACGTGCACTTGGACTATGTAGGTAACCTAGCAGGCACTTGGACTGTCTAGTTTACCTAGCGGGCACTTGGCCTATCTACGTTAACGAACGGGCACTTGGACTATGTAGGTTAACTAGGGGACACTTCGACTATCTAGGTTAGCCAATGGGAAATTGGACTATCTAGGTTACCTAGCGGGCACTTGGACTATGTAGGTTCCCTTGCGGGCACTTGGACTATTTAGGTTACCTAGCAGGCACTTTGACTATCTAGGTTAACTAACAGGCACTTGGACTATGTAGGTTGCCTAGTGAGCACTTGGATTATGTAGGTTCCCTAGCGAGCACTTGGACTATGTAGGTTCCCTATCAGGTACTTGGACTGTCTAGGTTAACTAGGGGGCAATTGGACTGTGTAGGTTACGTAGCGGGAACTTGGACTATGTAGGTTAACTAGCGGGCACTTGGAGTATCTAGGTTAACTATCTGACCTTGGACTATGTAGGTTAACAAGCGGTCACTTGGACTATCTAGGTTAACTAGCTGACCTTGGACTATGTAGGTTAACTAGCGGGCACTTGGACTATCTAGGTTAACTAGCGGGCACTTGCACAATGCAGGTTCCCTAGCGAGCACTTTGACTATGTAGGTTCCCTAGCGGGCACTTGGACACTATAGGTTCCCTATGGGCACGTGGACTATCTAGGTTCCCTAACGGGCACTTGGAATATAAAGATTCCCTATTGGGAACATGGACTATGTAGGTTCCTCAGGGGGCACTTGGACTATGTAGGTTCCCTATCGGGCATTGGACTATGTAGGTTAACTAGCAGGCCCTTGGACTATTTAAGTTACCTAGCGGGCACTTGTAGTATGTAGGTTAACTAGCTGACACTTGGACAATCTAGGTTACCTAGCTGGCACTTGAACTATGTACATACCCTAGGGGGCACTTGGACTATCTTGGTTACCTAGCGGGCACTTGGACTATCTAGCTTACCTAGAGGGCACTTGGACTATGTACGTTCCCTAGCGGGCACTTGGGCTATCTACGTTACCTAGCGGGCAATTGGACTATGTAGGTTAACGAACGGGCACTTGGACTATGTAGGTAACATAATGGTCACTTGGACTGTCTAGGTTACCTAGCGGGGACTTGGACTATGTAGGTTAACTAGCGGTCACTTGGCATATGTAGGATCCCTATCGGACATTTGTACTACTTAGGTTAACTAGCGGGCACTTGGACAATCTAGGTCAACCAGCGGGCCCTTGTACTATGTAGGTTAATTAGCGGGCACATGGACTATCTAGGTTAACTAGCGGACCTTGGACTATGTAGGTTAACTAGCGGGCACTTGGACTATGTACGTCCCCTAGTGGGCATTTGGTCTATCTAGGTTAACTAACGGGCACTAGGACTATCTAGGTTAACTAGCGGGCACTGGACTACCTAGGTTACCTAGCAGGCACTTGGATTATGAAGGATCCCTAGCGGGCACGTGGACAATCTAAGTTAACTAGCGGGCACTTGGACGATCTAGGTTAACTAGCGGGCACTTGGACTATCAAAGTTAACAAGTGAGCGCTTGGACTATGTAGGTTAACTAGCGGGCCCTTGGACTATCTAGGTTACCTAGCGGGCACTTGGACTATCTAAGTTAACGAAAGGGGAACTTGGAATATGCAGGTAACCTAGCGGGCACTTGGACTGTCTAGGTTACATAGCGGGCACTTGGAGTATGTAGGCTAACTAGCGAGCACTTGGACTCTAGGTTAATTAGCGGGCACTTGGAGTATCTAGGTTACCTAGCGGGCCCTTGGCCTATGTAGGTTTCCTAGCGGCCACTTTGACTATCTAGGTTAACGAACGGGCACTTGGAATATGTAGGTAACCTAGCGGGCACTTGGACAGTCTAGGTTACCTAGCTGGCACTTGGACTATCTAGGTTAACGAATGGGCACTTGGACTATCTAGGTTAACTAGCGGGCACTTGGACTATATAGGTCAACAAGCGGGCCCTTGTACTATGTAGGTTAACTAGCGAGCACATGGAGTATCTAGATGAACTAGCGGACCTTGGTCTACGTACGTTAACTAGCGGGCCCTTGGACTATGTAGGTTAACTAGCGGGCACTTGGACGATATAGGTTAACTAGAGGGCACTTGGACTATCTAGGTTAACTAGCGTGAACTTGGACTATCTAGGTTAACTAGCGGGCACTTGGATGATCAATGTTAACTAGCGGGCACTTGGACTATCTAGGTTAGCTAACGGGCACTTGCACTAAGTACGTCCCCTAGTGGGCACTTGGACACCCTAGGTTAACTAACGGGCACTAGGACTATCTAGGTTAACTAGCGGGCACTTGGACTATCTAGGTCAACTAGCGGGCCCTTGGACTATCTAGGTTAGCTAACTGGCACTTGGACTATGTAGGTTAACTAGCAGACACTTGCACGATCTAGGTTAACTAGCGGGCTCTTGCACTTTGTAGGTTATCTAGTGGGCCCATTGACTATGTTGATTAACTAGCGGGCACTTGGACGATCTAGGTTAACTAGCGGGCATTTGGACTATATAGATAACCTAGCGGGCACTTAGACTTTGTAGGTTAGCTAGCGGGCCCTTGGACTATGTAGGTTAACTAGCGGGCCCTTGGGCTATGTAGGTTACCTAGTGGGCACTTGGACGATCTAGGTTAACTAGCGGGTACTTGGACTATGTAGGTTAACTAGCGGGCCCTTGGACTATGTAGATCAACTAGCAGCACTTGGACTATCTACGTTAACTAGCGGGCCCTTGGACTATGTAGATTCCCTAGCGGGCATTTGGACTACATAGATAACATAGCGGGCACTTGGACTATCTAGGTTACCTAGCTGGCACTTGAACTATCAACGTTACCTAGCGGGTTCTTGGAGTATGTAGGTTACCTAGCGGACTGTTGGACTATCTAGGTTACCAAGCGGTCACTTGGACTATCTAGGTTAACTAACGGGCACTTGGATTATGTAGGTTCCCTAGCGGGCCCTTGGACTATGTAAGTTCCCTAGCGGGCACTTGGACTACGTAGTTTCCCTAGCGGGCACTTGGACTATGTAGGTTCTCTAGCGGGCACTTGGATTATGTAGGTTCCCTATTGGGCACTTGGACTATGTAGGTTAACTAGCGGGCCCTTGGACTATCTAGGTTAACTAGCTGGCACTTGGACTATCTAGATTAACTAGCGGGCACTTGGATTATGTAGTTTCCCTAGCGGGCATTTGGATTATTTAGGTTACCTATTGTGCAATTGGATTATATAGGTTACCTAGCGGGCACTTGGACTATGTAGGTTAACTAGAAGGCACTTGGACTATCCAGGTTACCTAGCGGGCCATAGGACTATGTAGGTTACCAGCGGGAACTTGGACTATCTAGGTTAACGAACGTGCACTTGGACTATGTAGGTAACCTAGCGGGCACTTGGACTGTCTAGGTTACCTAGCGGGCACTTGGCCTATCTACGTTAACGAACGGGCACTAGGACTATGTAGGTTAACTCGGGGACACTTCGACTATCTAGGTTAGCTAATGGGCAATTGGACTTTCTAGGTTACCTAGCGGGCACTTGGACTATGTAGGTTCCCTTGCGGGCACTTGGATTATTTAGGTTACTTAGCAGGCACATTGAATGTCTAGGTTAACTAACGGGCACTTGGACTATGTAGGTTGCCTAGTGAGCACTTGGACTATGCAGGTTCCCTAGCGAGCACTTGGACTATGTAGGTTCCCTATCAGGTACTTGGACTGTCTAGGTTAACTAGGGGGCAATTGGAATGTGTAGGTTACCTAGCGGGAACTTGGACTATGTAGGTTAACTAGCGGACACTTGGACGATCTAGGTTAACTAGCGGGCACTTGGAATATCTAGGTTAACTAGCGGGCCCTTGGACTATGTAGGTTAACTAGCGGGCACTTGGACTATCTAGGTTAACTAGCTGACCTTGGACTATGTAGGTTAACTAGCGGGCACTTGGACTATCTAGGTTAACTAGCGGGCACTTGCACAATGCAGGTTCCCTAGCGAGCACTTGGACTATCTAGGTTCCCTAATGGGCACTTGGAATATACAGGTTCCCTAACGGGCACTTGGAATATACAGGTTCCCTATCGGGAACTTGGACTATGTAGGTTCCTCAGCGGGCACTTGGACTATGTAGGTTCCCTATAGGGCATTGGACTATGTAGGTTAACTAGCAGGCCCTTGGACTATCAAGGTTACCTAGCGGGCACTTGTACTATGTAGGTTAACTAGCGGACACTTGGACAATCTAGGTTACCTAGCTGGCACTTGAACTATGTACATACCCTAGGGGGCACTTGGACTATCTTGGTTACCTAGCGGGCACTTGGCCTATCTAGGTTAACGAACGGACACTTGGACTATGTAGGTTAACTAGCGGACACTTCGACTATCTAGGTTAGCCAACGGGCAATTGGACTATCTAGGTTACCTAGCGGGCACTTGGACTATTTAGGTTACCTAGCAGGCGCTTTGACTATCTAGGTTAACTAACGGGCACTTGGACTATGTAGGTTGCCTAGCGAGCACTTGGACTATGTAGGTTCCCAGCGGGCACTTGGACTATGTAGGTTCCCTATCGGGTACTTGGACTATCTGGGTTAACTAGCGGGCAATTGGACTGTCTGGGTTACCTAGTGGGTACTTGGACTATGTAGTTTACCTAGCACGCACTTGGACTATGTAGGTTAACTAGCGGGCACTTGGACTATCTAGGTTACCTAGAGAGCACTTGGACTATGTACGTTCCCTAGAGGGCACTTGGGCTATCTACGTTACCTAGCGGGCAATTGGACTATGTAGGTTAACGAATGGGCACATGGACTATGTAGGTACCATAATGGTCACTTGGACTGTCTAGGTTACCTAGCGGGGACTTGGACTATGTAGGTTATAGCGGTCACTTAGTCTATGTAGGATCCCTATGGGACATTTGTACTACTTAGGTTAACTAGCGGGCACTTTGACTATCTAGGTTAACTAGCGTGAACTTGGACTATCTAGGTCAACTAGCGGGCCCTTGTACTATGTAGGTTAATTAGCGGGCACATGGACTATCTAGGTTAACTAGCGGACCTTGGACTATGTAGGTTAACTAGCGGGCACTTGGACTATGTACGTCCCCTAGTGGGCATTTGGACTATCTAGGTTAACTAACGGGCACTAGGACTATCTAGGTTAACTAGCGGGCACTGGACTACCTAGGTTACCTAGCAGGCACTTGGATTATGAAGGATCCCTAGCGGGCACATGGACAATCTAAGTTAACTAGTGGGCACTTGGACGATCTAGGTTAACTAGCGGGCACTTGGACTATCAAAGTTAACAAGTGAGCGCTTGGACTATGTAGATTAACTAGCGGCACTTGGACTATCTACGTTAACTAGCGGGCCCTTGGACTATGTAGATTCCCTGGCGGGCATTTGGACTACATAGATAACCTAGCGGGCACTTGGACTATCTAGGTTACTTAGCTGGCACTTGAACTATCTACGTTACCTAGCGGGTCCTTGGAGTATGTAGGTTACCTAGCGGGCTGTTGGACTATCTATGTTACCAAGCGGGCACTTGGACTATCTAGGTTAACTAACGGGCACTTGGACTATGTAGGTTCCCTAGCGGGCCCTTGGACTATGTAAGTTCCCTAGCGGGCACTTGGACTATGTAGTTTCCCTAGCGGGCCCTTGGACTATGTAAGTTCCCTAGCGGGCACTTGGACTATGTAGGTTCTGAAGCGGGCACTTGGATTATGTAGGTTCCCTATCGGGCACTTGGACTATGTAGGTTAACTAGCGGGCCCTTGGACTATCTAGGTTAACTAGCGGGCACTTGGACTATCTAGATTAACTAGCAGGCCCTTGGACTATCTAAGTTAACTAGCGGGCACTTGGATTATGTAGTTTCCCTAGCGGGCATTTGGATTATTTAGGTTACCTATTGTGCAATTGGATTATGTAGGTTACCTAGCGGGCACTTGGACTATGTAGGTTAACTAGAAGGCACTTGGACTATCCAGGTTACCTAGCGGGCCATTGGACTATGTAGGTTACCAGCGGGCACTTGGACTATCTAGGTTAACGAACGTGCACTTGGACTATGTAGGTAACCTAGCGGGCACTTGGACTGTCTAGGTTACCTAGCGGGCACTTGGCCTATCTACGTTAACGAATGGGCACTTGGACTATGTAGGTTAACTAGGGGACACTTCGACTATCTAGGTTAGCTAATGGGCAATTGGACTATCTAGGTTACCTAGCGGGCACTTGGACTATGTAGGTTCCCTTGCGGGCACTTGGATTATTTAGGTTACTTAGCAGGCACATTGACTATCTAGGTTAACTAACGGGCACTTGGACTATGTAGGTTGCCTAGTGAGCACTTGGACTATGTAGGTTCCCTAGCGAGCACTTGGACTATGTAGGTTCCCTATCAGGTACTTGGACTGTTTAGGTTAACTAGAGGGCAATTGGAATGTGTAGGTTACCTAGCGGGAACTTGGACTATATAGGTTAACTAGCGGACACTTGGACGATCTAGGTTAACAAGCGGGCACTCGGAATATCTAGGTTAACTAGCGGGCCCTTGGACTATGTAGGTTAACTAGCGGGCACTTGGACTATCTAGGTTAACTAGCGGGTTCTTGGACTATGTAGGTTAACTAGCGGGCACTTGGACTATCTAGGTTAACTAGCTGACCTTGGACTATGTAGGTTAACTAGCGGGCACTTGGACTATCTAGGTTAACTAGCGGGCACTTGCACAATGCAGGTTCCCTAGCGAGCACTTTGACTATGTAGGTTCCCTAGCGGGCACTTGGACTATCTAGGTTCCCTAACGGGCACTTGGAATATACAGGTTCCCTAACGGGCACTTGGAATATACAGGTTCCCTATCGGGAACTTGGACTATGTAGGTTCCTCAGCGGGCACTTGGACTATGTAGGTTCCCTATAGGGCATTGGACTATGTAGGTTAACTAGCAGGCCCTTGGACTATCTAGGTTACCTAGCGGGCACTTGTACTATGTAGGTTAACTAGCGGACACTTGGACAATCTAGGTTACCTAGCTGGCACTTGAACTATGTACATACCCTAGGGGGCACTTGGACTATCTTGGTTACCTAGCGGGCACTTGGCCTATCTAGGTTAACGAACGGACACTTGGACTATGTAGGTTAACTAGCGGACACTTCGACTATCTAGGTTAGCCAACGGGCAATTGGACTATCTAGGTTACCTAGCGGGCACTTGGACTATTTAGGTTACCTAGCAGGCGCTTTGACTATCTAGGTTAACTAACGGACACTTGGACTATGTAGGTTGCCTAGCGAGCACTTGGACTATGTAGGTTCCCAGCGGGCACTTGGACTATGTAGGTTCCCTATCGGGTACTTGGACTGTCGAGGTTAACTAGCGGGCAATTGGACTGTCTGGGTTACCTAGTGGGCACTTGGACTATGTAGTTTACCTAGCACGCACTTGGACTATATAGGTTAACTAGCGGGCACTTGGACTATCTAGGTTACCTAGAGGGCACTTGGACTATGTACGTTCCCTAGAGGGCACTTGGGCTATCTACGTTACTTAGCGGGCAATTTGACTATGTAGGTTAACGAATGGGCACATGGACTATGTAGGTAACATAATGGTCACTTGGACTGTCTAGGTTACCTAGCGGGGACTTGGACTATGTAGGTTAACTAGCGGTCACTTGGCCTATGTAGGATCCCTATCAGACATTTGTACTACTTAGGTTAACTAGCGGGCCCTTTGACTATCTAGGTTAACTAGCGGGCACTTGGACTATCTAGGTCAACTAGCGGGCCCTTGTACTATCTATGTTAATTAGCGGGCACATGGACTATCTAGGTTAACTAGCGGACCTTGGACTATGTAGGTTAACTAGCGGGCACTTGGACTATGTACGTCCCCTAGTGGGCATTTGGACTATCTAGGTTAACTAACGGGCACTAGGACTATCTAGGTTAACTAACGGGCAATGGACTACCTAGGTTACTAGCAGGCACTTGGATTATGAAGGATCCCTAGCGGGCACATGGACAATCTAAGTTAACTAGCGGGCACTTGGACGATCTAGGTTAACTAGCGGGCACTTGGACTATCAAAGTTAACAAGTGAGCGCTTGGACTATGTAGGTTAACTAGCGGGCCCTTGGACTATCTAGGTTGCCTAGCGGGCACTTGGACTATCTAAGTTAACGAAAGGGGAACTTGGCATATGCAGGTAACCTAGCGGGCACTTGGACTGTCTAGGTTACAGAGCGGGCACTTGGAGTATGTAGGCTAACTAGCGAGCACTTGGACTCTAGGTTACCTAGCGGGCACTTGGACTATCTAGGTTACCTAGCGGGCACTTGGATTATGTAGGTTCCCTAGCGGGCCCTTGGACTATGTAAGTTCCCTAGCGGGCACTTGGACTACGTAGTTTCCCTAGCGGGCACTTGGACTATGTAGGTTCTCTAGCGGGCACTTGGATTATGTAGGTTCCCTATTGGGCACTTGGACTATGTAGGTTAACTAGCGGGCCCTTGGACTATCTAGGTTAACTAGCTGGCACTTGGACTATCTAGATTAACTAGCGGGCACTTGGATTATGTAGTTTCCCTAGCGGGCATTTGGATTATTTAGGTTACCTATTGTGCAATTGGATTATATAGGTTACCTAGCGGGCACTTGGACTATGTAGGTTAACTAGAAGGCACTTGGACTATCCAGGTTACCTAGCGGGCCATAGGACTATGTAGGTTACCAGCGGGAACTTGGACTATCTAGGTTAACGAACGTGCACTTGGACTATGTAGGTAACCTAGCGGGCACTTGGACTGTCTAGGTTACCTAGCGGGCACTTGGCCTATCTACGTTAACGAACGGGCACTAGGACTATGTAGGTTAACTCGGGGACACTTCGACTATCTAGGTTAGCTAATGGGCAATTGGACTTTCTAGGTTACCTAGCGGGCACTTGGACTATGTAGGTTCCCTTGCGGGCACTTGGATTATTTAGGTTACTTAGCAGGCACATTGAATGTCTAGGTTAACTAACGGGCACTTGGACTATGTAGGTTGCCTAGTGAGCACTTGGACTATGCAGGTTCCCTAGCGAGCACTTGGACTATGTAGGTTCCCTATCAGGTACTTGGACTGTCTAGGTTAACTAGGGGGCAATTGGAATGTGTAGGTTACCTAGCGGGAACTTGGACTATGTAGGTTAACTAGCGGACACTTGGACGATCTAGGTTAACTAGCGGGCACTTGGAATATCTAGGTTAACTAGCGGGCCCTTGGACTATGTAGGTTAACTAGCGGGCACTTGGACTATCTAGGTTAACTAGCTGACCTTGGACTATGTAGGTTAACTAGCGGGCACTTGGACTATCTAGGTTAACTAGCGGGCACTTGCACAATGCAGGTTCCCTAGCGAGCACTTGGACTATCTAGGTTCCCTAATGGGCACTTGGAATATACAGGTTCCCTAACGGGCACTTGGAATATACAGGTTCCCTATCGGGAACTTGGACTATGTAGGTTCCTCAGCGGGCACTTGGACTATGTAGGTTCCCTATAGGGCATTGGACTATGTAGGTTAACTAGCAGGCCCTTGGACTATCAAGGTTACCTAGCGGGCACTTGTACTATGTAGGTTAACTAGCGGACACTTGGACAATCTAGGTTACCTAGCTGGCACTTGAACTATGTACATACCCTAGGGGGCACTTGGACTATCTTGGTTACCTAGCGGGCACTTGGCCTATCTAGGTTAACGAACGGACACTTGGACTATGTAGGTTAACTAGCGGACACTTCGACTATCTAGGTTAGCCAACGGGCAATTGGACTATCTAGGTTACCTAGCGGGCACTTGGACTATTTAGGTTACCTAGCAGGCGCTTTGACTATCTAGGTTAACTAACGGGCACTTGGACTATGTAGGTTGCCTAGCGAGCACTTGGACTATGTAGGTTCCCAGCGGGCACTTGGACTATGTAGGTTCCCTATCGGGTACTTGGACTATCTGGGTTAACTAGCGGGCAATTGGACTGTCTGGGTTACCTAGTGGGTACTTGGACTATGTAGTTTACCTAGCACGCACTTGGACTATGTAGGTTAACTAGCGGGCACTTGGACTATCTAGGTTACCTAGAGAGCACTTGGACTATGTACGTTCCCTAGAGGGCACTTGGGCTATCTACGTTACCTAGCGGGCAATTGGACTATGTAGGTTAACGAATGGGCACATGGACTATGTAGGTACCATAATGGTCACTTGGACTGTCTAGGTTACCTAGCGGGGACTTGGACTATGTAGGTTATAGCGGTCACTTGGCCTATGTAGGATCCCTATGGGACATTTGTACTACTTAGGTTAACTAGCGGGCACTTTGACTATCTAGGTTAACTAGCGTGAACTTGGACTATCTAGGTCAACTAGCGGGCCCTTGTACTATGTAGGTTAATTAGCGGGCACATGGACTATCTAGGTTAACTAGCGGACCTTGGACTATGTAGGTTAACTAGCGGGCACTTGGACTATGTACGTCCCCTAGTGGGCATTTGGACTATCTAGGTTAACTAACGGGCACTAGGACTATCTAGGTTAACTAGCGGGCACTGGACTACCTAGGTTACCTAGCAGGCACTTGGATTATGAAGGATCCCTAGCGGGCACATGGACAATCTAAGTTAACTAGTGGGCACTTGGACGATCTAGGTTAACTAGCGGGCACTTGGACTATCAAAGTTAACAAGTGAGCGCTTGGACTATGTAGATTAACTAGCGGCACTTGGACTATCTACGTTAACTAGCGGGCCCTTGGACTATGTAGATTCCCTGGCGGGCATTTGGACTACATAGATAACCTAGCGGGCACTTGGACTATCTAGGTTACTTAGCTGGCACTTGAACTATCTACTTTACCTAGCGGGTCCTTGGAGTATGTAGGTTACCTAGCGGGCTGTTGGACTACCTATGTTACCAAGCGGGCACTTGGACTATCTAGGTTAACTAACGGGCACTTGGACTATGTAGGTTCCCTAGCGGGCCCTTGGACTATGTAAGTTCCCTAGCGGGCACTTGGACTATGTAGTTTCCCTAGCGGGCCCTTGGACTATGTAAGTTCCCTAGCGGGCACTTGGACTATGTAGGTTCTGAAGCGGGCACTTGGATTATGTAGGTTCCCTATCGGGCACTTGGACTATGTAGGTTAACTAGCGGGCCCTTGGACTATCTAGGTTAACTAGCGGGCACTTGGACTATCTAGATTAACTAGCAGGCCCTTGGACTATCTAGGTTTACTAGCGGGCATTTGGACTATCTAAGTTAACTAGCGGGCACTTGGATTATGTAGTTTCCCTAGCGGGCATTTGGATTATTTAGGTTACCTATTGTGCAATTGGATTATGTAGGTTACCTAGCGGGCACTTGGACTATGTAGGTTAACTAGAAGGCACTTGGACTATCCAGGTTACCTAGCGGGCCATTGGACTATGTAGGTTACCAGCGGGCACTTGGACTATCTAGGTTAACGAACGTGCACTTGGACTATGTAGGTAACCTAGCGGGCACTTGGACTGTCTAGGTTACCTAGCGGGCACTTGGCCTATCTACGTTAACGAATGGGCACTTGGACTATGTAGGTTAACTAGGGGACACTTCGACTATCTAGGTTAGCTAATGGGCAATTGGACTATCTAGGTTACCTAGCGGGCACTTGGACTATGTAGGTTCCCTTGCGGGCACTTGGATTATTTAGGTTACTTAGCAGGCACATTGACTATCTAGGTTAACTAACGGGCACTTGGACTATGTAGGTTGCCTAGTGAGCACTTGGACTATGTAGGTTCCCTAGCGAGCACTTGGACTATGTAGGTTCCCTATCAGGTACTTGGACTGTTTAGGTTAACTAGAGGGCAATTGGAATGTGTAGGTTACCTAGCGGGAACTTGGACTATATAGGTTAACTAGCGGACACTTGGACGATCTAGGTTAACTAGCGGGCACTCGGAATATCTAGGTTAACTAGCGGGCCCTTGGACTATGTAGGTTAACTAGCGGGCACTTGGACTATCTAGGTTAACTAGCGGGTTCTTGGACTATGTAGGTTAACTAGCGGGCACTTGGACTATCTAGGTTAACTAGCTGACCTTGGACTATGTAGGTTAACTAGCGGGCACTTGGACTATCTAGGTTAACTAGCGGGCACTTGCACAATGCAGGTTCCCTAGCGAGCACTTTGACTATGTAGGTTCCCTAGCGGGCACATGGACTATCTAGGTTCCCTAACGGGCACTTGGAATATACAGGTTCCCTAACGGGCACTTGGAATATACAGGTTCCCTATCGGGAACTTGGACTATGTAGGTTCCTCAGCGGGCACTTGGACTATGTAGGTTCCCTATAGGGCATTGGACTATGTAGGTTAACTAGCAGGCCCTTGGACTATCTAGGTTACCTAGCGGGCACTTGTACTATGTAGGTTAACTAGCGGACACTTGGACAATCTAGGTTACCTAGCTGGCACTTGAACTATGTACATACCCTAGGGGGCACTTGGACTATCTTGGTTACCTAGCGGGCACTTGGCCTATCTAGGTTAACGAACGGACACTTGGACTATGTAGGTTAACTAGCGGACACTTCGACTATCTAGGTTAGCCAACGGGCAATTGGACTATCTAGGTTACCTAGCGGGCACTTGGACTATTTAGGTTACCTAGCAGGCGCTTTGACTATCTAGGTTAACTAACGGACACTTGGACTATGTAGGTTGCCTAGCGAGCACTTGGACTATGTAGGTTCCCAGCGGGCACTTGGACTATGTAGGTTCCCTATCGGGTACTTGGACTGTCTAGGTTAACTAGCGGGCAATTGGACTGTCTGGGTTACCTAGTGGGCACTTGGACTATGTAGTTTACCTAGCACGCACTTGGACTATATAGGTTAACTAGCGGGCACTTGGACTATCTAGGTTACCTAGAGGGCACTTGGACTATGTACGTTCCCTAGAGGGCACTTGGGCTATCTACGTTACTTAGCGGGCAATTTGACTATGTAGGTTAACGAATGGGCACATGGACTATGTAGGTAACATAATGGTCACTTGGACTGTCTAGGTTACCTAGCGGGGACTTGGACTATGTAGGTTAACTAGCGGTCACTTGGCCTATGTAGGATCCCTATCAGACATTTGTACTACTTAGGTTAACTAGCGGGCCCTTTGACTATCTAGGTTAACTAGCGGGCACTTGGACTATCTAGGTCAACTAGCGGGCCCTTGTACTATGTAGGTTAATTAGCGGGCACATGGACTATCTAGGTTAACTAGCGGACCTTGGACTATGTAGGTTAACTAGCGGGCACTTGGACTATGTACGTCCCCTAGTGGACATTTGGACTATCTAGGTTAACTAACGGGCACTAGGACTATCTAGGTTAACTAACGGGCAATGGACTACCTAGGTTACTAGCAGGCACTTGGATTATGAAGGATCCCTAGCGGGCACATGGACAATCTAAGTTAACTAGCGGGCACTTGGACGATCTAGGTTAACTAGCGGGCACTTGGACTATCAAAGTTAACAAGTGAGCGCTTGGACTATGTAGGTTAACTAGCGGGCCCTTGGACTATCTAGGTTGCCTAGCGGGCACTTGGACTATCTAAGTTAACGAAAGGGGAACTTGGCATATGCAGGTAACCTAGCGGGCACTTGGACTGTCTAGGTTACAGAGCGGGCACTTGGAGTATGTAGGCTAACTAGCGAGCACTTGGACTCTAGGTTACCTAGCGGGCACTTGGACTATCTAGGTTACCTAGCGGGCCCTTGGACTATGTAGGTTTCCTAGCGGGCACTTTGACTATCTAGGTTAACGAACGGGCACTTGGAATATGTAGGTAACGTAGCGGGCACTTGGACAGTCTAGGTTACCTAGCTGGCACTTGGACTATCTAGGTTAACGAACGGGCACTTGGACTATCTAGGTTAACTAGCGGGCACTTGGACTATCTAGGTCAACTAGCGGGCCGTTGTACTACGTAGGTTAACTAGCGAGCACTTGGAGTATCTAGATTAACTAGCGGACCTTGGTCTACGTACGTTAACTAGCGGGCCCTTGGACTATGTAGGTTAACTAGCGGGCACTTGGACGATATAGGTTAACTAGAGGGCACTTGGACTATCTAGGTTAACTAGCGTGCACTTGGACTATCTAGGTTAACTAGCGGGCACTTGGATGATCAATGTTAACTAGCGGGCACTTGGACTATCTAGGTTAACTAACGGGCACTTGGACTACGTACGTCCCCTAGTGGGCACTTGGACACCCTAGGTTAACTAACGGGCACTAGGACTATCTAGGTTAACTAGCGGGCACTTGGACTATCTAGGTCAACTAGCGGGCCCTTGGACTATCTAGGTTAGCTAACTGGCACTTGGACTATGTAGGTTAACTAGCAGACACTTGCACGATCTAGGTTAACTAGCGGGCTCTTGCACTATGTAGGTTATCTAGTGGGCCCATTGACTATGTTGGTTAACTAGCGGGCACTTGGACGATGTAGGTTAACTAGCGGGCACTTGGACTATGTAGGTTCCCATCGGGCATTTGGACTATATAGATAACCTAGCGGGAACTTAGGCTTTGTAGGTTTGCTAGCGAGCACTTGGACTATGTAGGTTCCCTATCAGGTACTTGGACTGTCTAGGTTAACTAGGGGGCAATTGGACTGTGTAGGTTACCTAGCGGGAACTTGGACTATGTAGGTTAACTAGCGGACACTTGGACGATCAAGGTTAACTAGCGGGCACTTGGAATATCTAGGTTAACTAGCGGGCCCTTGGACTATGTAGGTTAACTAGCGGGCACTTGGACTATCTAGGTTAACTAGCGGGTTCTTGGACTATGTAGGTTAACTAGCGGGCACTTGGACTATCTAGGTTAACTAGCTGACCTTGGACTATGTACGTTAACTAGCGGGAACTTGGACTATCTATGTTAACTAGCGGGCACTTGCACAATGCAGGTTCCCTAGCGAGCACTTTGACTATGTAGGTTCCCTAGCGGGCACTTGGACTATCTAGGTTCCCTAACGGGCACTTGGAATATACAGGTTCCCTAACGGGCACTTGGAATATACAGGTTCCCTATCGGGAACTTGGACTATGTAGGTTCCTCAGCGGGCACTTGGACTATGTAGGTTCCCTATAGGGCATTGGACTATGTAGGTTAACTAGCAGGCCCTTGGACAATCTAGGTTACCTAGCTGGCACTTGAACTATGTACATACCCTAGGGGGCACTTGGAGTATCTTGGTTACCTAGCGGGCACTTGGCCTATCTAGGTTAACGAACGGACACTTGGACTATGTAGGTTAACTAGCGGACACTTCGACTATCTAGGTTAGCCAACGGGCAATTGGACTATCTAGGTTACCTAGCGGGCACTTGGACTATTTAGGTTACCTAGCAGGCACTTTGACTATCTAGGTTAACTAACGGGCACTTGGACTATGTAGGTTGCCTAGCGAGCACTTGGACTTTGTAGGTTCCCAGCGGGCACTTGGACTATGTAGGTTCCCTATCGGGTACTTGGACTGTCGAGGTTAACTAGCGGGCAATTGGACTGTCTGGGTTACCTAGTGGGCACTTGGACTATGTAGTTTACCTAGCACGCACTTGGACTATGTAGGTTAACTAGCGGGCACTTGGACTATCTAGGTTACCTAGAGGGCACTTGGACTATGTACGTTCCCTATAGGGCACTTGGGCTATCTACGTTACCTAGCGGGCAATTGGACTATGTAGGTTAACGAATGGGCACATGGACTATGTAGGTAACATAATGGTCACTTGGACTGTCTAGGTTACCTAGCGGGGACTTGGACTATGTAGGTTAACTAGCGGTCACTTGGCCTATGTAGGATCCCTATCAGACATTTGTACTACTTAGGTTAACTAGCGGGCCCTTTGACTATCTAGGTTAACTAGCGGGCACTTGGACTATCTAGGTCAACTAGCGGGCCCTTGCACTATGTAGGTTGCCTAGTGAGCACTTGGACTATGTAGGTTCCCTAGCGAGCACTTGGACTATGTAGGTTCCCTATCAGGTACTTGGACTGTCTAGGTTAACTAGGGGGCAATTGGACTGTGTAGGTTACCTAGCGGGAACTTGGACTATGTAGGTTAACTAGCGGACACTTGGACGATCTAGGTTAACTAGCGGGCACTTGGAATATCTAGGTTAACTAGCGGGCCCTTGGACTATGTAGGTTAACTAGCGGGAACTTGGACTATCTAGGTTAACTAGCGGGTTCGTGGACTATGTAGGTTAACTAGCGGGCACTTGGACTATCTAGGTTAACTAGCTGACCTTGGACTATGTAGGTTAACAAGCGGTCACTTGGACTATCTAGGTTAACTAGCTGACCTTGGACTATGTAGGTTAACTAGCGGGGACTTGGACTATCTAGGTTAAAAAGCGGGCACTTGCACAATGCAGGTTCCCTAGCGAGCACTTTGACTATGTAGGTTCCCTAGCGGGCACTTGGACTATATAGGTTCCCTATGGGCACTTGGACTATCTAGGTTCCCTAACGGGCACATGGAATATACAGGTTCCCTATCGGGAATTTGGACTATGTAGGTTCCTCAGCGGGCACCTGGACTATGTAGGTTCCCTATCGGGCAGTGGACTATGTAGGTTAACTAGCAGGCCCTTGGACTATCTAGGTTACCTAGCGGGCACTTGTACTATGTAGGTTAACTAGCGGACACTTGGACAATCTAGGTTACCTAGCGGGCACTTGAACTATGTACATACCCTAGCGGGCACTTGGACTATCTTGGTTACCTAGCGGGCACTTGGCCTATCTAGGTTAACGAAAGGACACTTGGGCTATGTAGGTTAACTAGCGGACACTTCGACTATCTAGGTTAGCCAACGGGCAATTGGACTATCTAGGATACCTAGCGGGCACTTGGACTATTTAGGTTACCTAGCAGGCACTTTGACTATCTAGGTTAACTAACGGGCACTTGGACTATGTAGGTTGCCTAGCGAGCACTTGGACTATGTAGGTTCCCAGCGGGTACTTGGTCTATGTAGGTTCCCTATCGGGTACTTGGACTGTCTAGGTTAACTAGCGGGCAATTGGACTGTCTGGGTTACCTAGTGGGCACTTGGACTATGTAGTTTACCTAGCACGCACTTGGACTATGTAGGTTAACTAGCGGGCATTTGGACCATCTAGGTTACCTAGAGGGCACTTGGACTATGTACGTTCCCTAGCGGGAACTTGGGCTATCTACGTTACCTAGCGGGCAATTGGACAATGTAGGTTAACGAACGGGCACTTGGACTATGTAGGTAACATAATGGTCACTTGGACTGTCTAGGTTACCTAGCGGGGACTTGGACTATGTAGGTTAACTAGCGGTCACTTGGACTATGTAAGATCCCTATCGGACATTTGTACTACTTAGGTTAACTAGCGGGCACTTTGACTATCTTGGTTAACTAGCGGGAACTTGGACTATCTAGGTCAACTAGCGGGCCCTTGTACGATGTAGGTTAACTAGCGGGCACTTGGACTATCTAGGTTAACTAGCGGACCTTGTACTATGTAGGTTAACTAGCGGGCACTTGGACAATGTACGTCCCCTAGTGGGCACTTGGACTATCTAGGTTAACTAACGGGCACTAGGACTATCTAGGTTAACTAGCGGGCACTGGACTACCTAGGTTACCTAGAAGGCTCTTGGATTATGAAGGATCCCAAGCGGGCACTTGGACAATCTAAGTTAACTAGCGGGCACTTGGACTATCTAGGTTAACTAGCGGGCACTTGGACTATCAAAGTTAACAAGTGAGCCCTTGGACTATGTAGGTTAAGTAGCGGGCCCTTGGACTATCTGGGTTACCTACCGGCACTTGGACTATCTAAGTTAATGAACGGGCACTTGGAATATGCAGGTAACCTAGCGGGCACTTGGACTGTCTAGGTTACCTAGCGGGCACTTGGACTTCTAGGTTAACAAACGGGCACTTGGACATTGTAGGATGCTTAGAGGGCACTTGGACAATCTAGGTTAGGTAACGGGAACTTTGAGTATCTAGGTTACCTAGCGGGAACTTGGACAATATAAGTTACCTAGCGGGCACTTGGACTATCTAGGTTACATAGCGGGCACTTGGACTATGTAGGTTAACTAGCGAGCACTTGGACTCTAGGTTACCTAGCGGGCACTTGGACTATGTAGGTTTCCTAGCGGGCACTTTGACTATCTAGGTTAACGAACGGGCACTTGGAATATGTAGGTAACCTAGCGGGCACTTGGACAGTCTAGGTTACCTAGCTGACACTAGGACTATCTAGGTTAACGAACGGGCACTTGGACTATCTAGGTTAACTAGCGGGCACTTGGACTATATAGGTCAACTAGCGGGCCCTTGTACTATGTAGGTTAACTAGCGAGCACTTGGAGTATCTAGATTAACTAGCGGACCTTGGTCTACGTACGTTAACTAGCGGGCCCTTGGACTATGTAGGTTAACTAGCGGGCACTTGGACGATATAGGTTAACTAGAGGGCACTTGGACTATCTAGGTTAACTAGCGTGCACTTGGACTATCTAGGTTAACTAGCGGGCACTTGGACTATCAAAGTTAACAAGTGAGCCCTTGGACTATGTAGGTTAACTAGCGGGCCCTTGGACTATCTAGGTTACCTAGCGGGCACTTGGACTATCTAGGTTACCTAGCGGGCACTTGGACTTCTAGGTTAACGAACGGGCACTTGGACTATGTAGGATGCTTAGCGGGCACTTGGACAATCTAGGTTAGGTAATGGGCACTTTGAGTATCTAGGTTACCTAGCGGGAACTTGGACAATATAAGTTACCTAGCGGGCACTTGGACTATCTAGGTTACCTAGCGGGCCCTTGGACTATGTAGGTTTCCTAGCGGGCACTTTGACTATCTAGGTTATCGAACGGACACTTGGAATATGTAGGTTACCTAGCGGGCACTTGGACAGTCTAGGTTACCTAACTGGCACTTGGACTATCTAGGTTAACGAACGGCACTTGGACTATCTAGGTTAACTAGCGGGCACTTGGACTATCTAGGTCAACTAGCGGGCCCTTGTACTATGTAGGTTAACTAGCGGGCACTTAGAGTATCTAGGTTAACTAGCGGACCTTGGTCTACGTACGTTAACTAGCGGGCCCTTGGACTATGTAGGTTAACTAGCGGGCACTTGGACGATATAGGTTAACTACAGGGCACTTGGACTATCTAGGTTAACTAGCGGGCACTTGGATGATCAATGTTAACTAGCGGGCATTTGGACTATCTAGGTTAGCTAACGGGCACTTGGACTAAGTACGTCCCCTAGTGGGCACTTGGACATCCTAGGTTAACTAACGGGCACTAGGACTATCTAGGTTAACTAGCGGGCACTTGGACTATGTAGGTCAACTAGCGGGCCCTTGGACAATCTAGGTTAGCTAACTGGCACTTGGACTATGTAGGTTAACTAGCAGACACTTGCACGATTTAGGTTAACTAGCGGGCTCTTGCACTATGTAGGTTAACTAGTGGGCCCATTGACTATGTTGGTTAACTAGCGGGCACTTGGACGATCTAGGTTAACTAGCGGGCACTTGGACGATCTAGGTTAACTAGAGGGCACTTGGACTATGTAGGTTCCCTAGCGGGCATTTGGACTATATAGATAACCTAGCGGGCACTTAGACTTTGTAGGTTAGCTAGCGGGCCCTTGGACTATGTAGGTTAACTAGCGGGCCCTTGGGCTATGTAGGTTACCTAGTGGGCACTTGGACGATCTAGGTTAACTAGCGGGTACTTGGACTATGTAAGTTAACTAGCGGGCCCTTGGACTATGTAGATTAACTAGCGGAACTTGGATTATCTACGTTGACTAGCGGGCCCTTGGACTATGTAGATTCCCTAGCGGGCATTTGGACTACATAGATAACCTAGCGGGCACTTAGATTTTGTAGGTTACCTAGTGGGCACTTGGACTATCTAGGTTACCTAGCTGGCACTTGAACTATCTACGTTACCTAGCGGGTTCTTGGAGTATGTAGGTTACCTAGCGGGCTGTTGGACTATCTACGTTAACTAACGGGCACTTGGACTATGTAGGTTCCCTAGCGGGCCCTTGGACTATGTAAGTTCCCTAGGGAGCACTTGGACTATGTAGGTTCCCTAGCGGGCACTTGGATTATGTAGGTTCCCTATCGGGCACTTGGATTATGTAGGTTAACTAGCGGGCCCTTGGACTATCTAGATTAACTAGCGGGCCTTGGACTATCTAGGTTTACTAGCGGGCACTTGGACTATCTAGGTTAACTAGCGGGCACTTGGTCTATGTAGGTTCCCTAGCGGGCACTTGGATTATGTAGGTTCCCTATCGGGCACTTGGACTATGTAGGTTAACTAGCGGGCCCTTGGACTATCTAGATTAACTAGCGGGCCTTGGACTATCTAGGTTTACTAGCGGGCACTTGGACTATCTAGGTTAACTAGCGGGCACTTGGTCTATGTAGTTTCCCTAGCGGGCATTTGGATTATTTAGGTTACCTATTGTGCACTTGGATTATGTAGGTTACCTAGCCGGCACTTGGACTATGTAGGTTAACTAGAAGGCACTTGGACTATCAAAGTTACTTAGCGGGCCATTGGACTATGTAGGTTACCAGCGGGCACTTGGACTATCTAGGTTAACGAACGTGCACTTGGACTATGTAGGTAACCTAGCAGGCACTTGGACTGTCTAGTTTACCTAGCGGGCACTTGGCCTATCTACGTTAACGAACGGGCACTTGGACTATGTAGGTTAACTAGGGGACACTTCGACTATCTAGGTTAGCCAATGGGAAATTGGACTATCTAGGTTACCTAGCGGGCACTTGGACTATGTAGGTTCCCTTGCGGGCACTTGGACTATTTAGGTTACCTAGCAGGCACTTTGACTATCTAGGTTAACTAACAGGCACTTGGACTATGTAGGTTGCCTAGTGAGCACTTGGATTATGTAGGTTCCCTAGCGAGCACTTGGACTATGTAGGTTCCCTATCAGGTACTTGGACTGTCTAGGTTAACTAGGGGGCAATTGGACTGTGTAGGTTACGTAGCGGGAACTTGGACTATGTAGGTTAACTAGCGGGCACTTGGACTATCTAGGTTAACTATCTGACCTTGGACTATGTAGGTTAACAAGCGGTCACTTGGACTATCTAGGTTAACTAGCTGACCTTGGACTATGTAGGTTAACTAGCGGGCACTTGGACTATCTAGGTTAACTAGCGGGCACTTGCACAATGCAGGTTCCCTAGCGAGCACTTTGACTATGTAGGTTCCCTAGCGGGCACTTGGACACTATAGGTTCCCTATGGGCACGTGGACTATCTAGGTTCCCTAACGGGCACTTGGAATATAAAGATTCCCTATCGGGAACATGGACTATGTAGGTTCCTCAGGGGGCACTTGGACTATGTAGGTTCCCTATCGGGCATTGGACTATGTAGGTTAACTAGCAGGCCCTTGGACTATTTAAGTTACCTAGCGGGCACTTGTAGTATGTAGGTTAACTAGCTGACACTTGGACAATCTAGGTTACCTAGCTGGCACTTGAACTATGTACATACCCTAGCGGGCACTTGGACTATCTAGGTTACCTAGAGGGCACTTGGACTATGTACGTTCCCTAGCGGGCACTTGGGCTATCTACGTTACCTAGCGGGCAATTGGACTATGTAGGTTAACGAACGGGCACTTGGACTATGTAGGTAACATAATGGTCACTTGGACTGTCTAGGTTACCTAGCGGGGACTTGGACTATGTAGGTTAACTAGCGGTCACTTGGCATATGTAGGATCCCTATCGGACATTTGTACTACTTAGGTTAACTAGCGGGCACTTGGACAATCTAGGTCAACCAGCGGGCCCTTGTACTATGTAGGTTAATTAGCGGGCACATGGACTATCTAGGTTAACTAGCGGACCTTGGACTATGTAGGTTAACTAGCGGGCACTTGGACTATGTACGTCCCCTAGTGGGCATTTGGTCTATCTAGGTTAACTAACGGGCACTAGGACTATCTAGGTTAACTAGCGGGCACTGGACTACCTAGGTTACCTAGCAGGCACTTGGATTATGAAGGATCCCTAGCGGGCACGTGGACAATCTAAGTTAACTAGCGGGCACTTGGACGATCTAGGTTAACTAGCGGGCACTTGGACTATCAAAGTTAACAAGTGAGCGCTTGGACTATGTAGGTTAACTAGCGGGCCCTTGGACTATCTAGGTTACCTAGCGGGCACTTGGACTATCTAAGTGAACGAAAGGGGAACTTGGAATATGCAGGTAACCTAGCGGGCACTTGGACTGTCTAGGTTACATAGCGGGCACTTGGAGTATGTAGGCTAACTAGCGAGCACTTGGACTCTAGGTTAATTAGCGGGCACTTGGAGTATCTAGGTTACCTAGCGGGCCCTTGGACTATGTAGGTTTCCTAGCGGCCACTTTGACTATCTAGGTTAACGAACGGGCACTTGGAATATGTAGGTAACCTAGCGGGCACTTGGACAGTCTAGGTTACCTAGCTGGCACTTGGACTATCTAGGTTAACGAATGGGCACTTGGACTATCTAGGTTAACTAGCGGGCACTTGGACTATATAGGTCAACAAGCGGGCCCTTGTACTATGTAGGTTAACTAGCGAGCACATGGAGTATCTAGATGAACTAGCGGACCTTGGTCTACGTACGTTAACTAGCGGGCCCTTGGACTATGTAGGTTAACTAGCGGGCACTTGGACGATATAGGTTAACTAGAGGGCACTTGGACTATCTAGGTTAACTAGCGTGCACTTGGACTATCTAGGTTAACTAGCGGGCACTTGGATGATCAATGTTAACTAGCGGGCACTTGGAC
The DNA here is from genome assembly GCF_050624435.1 of Tenrec ecaudatus. NCBI lineage: Eukaryota > Metazoa > Chordata > Mammalia > Afrosoricida > Tenrecidae > Tenrec > Tenrec ecaudatus. Next base: position 441,230 of record NW_027459059.1, on the reverse strand, counting down.
TATCTAGGTTAGCTAACGGGCACTTGCACTAAGTACGTCCCCTAGTGGGCACTTGGACACCCTAGGTTAACTAACGGGCACTAGGACTATCTAGGTTAACTAGCGGGCACTTGGACTATCTAGGTCAACTAGCGGGCCCTTGGACTATCTAGGTTAGCTAACTGGCACTTGGACTATGTAGGTTAACTAGCAGACACTTGCACGATCTAGGTTAACTAGCGGGCTCTTGCACTTTGTAGGTTATCTAGTGGGCCCATTGACTATGTTGATTAACTAGCGGGCACTTGGACGATCTAGGTTAACTAGCGGGCATTTGGACTATATAGATAACCTAGCGGGCACTTAGACTTTGTAGGTTAGCTAGCGGGCCCTTGGACTATGTAGGTTAACTAGCGGGCCCTTGGGCTATGTAGGTTACCTAGTGGGCACTTGGACGATCTAGGTTAACTAGCGGGTACTTGGACTATGTAGGTTAACTAGCGGGCCCTTGGACTATGTAGATCAACTAGCAGCACTTGGACTATCTACGTTAACTAGCGGGCCCTTGGACTATGTAGATTCCCTAGCGGGCATTTGGACTACATAGATAACATAGCGGGCACTTGGACTATCTAGGTTACCTAGCTGGCACTTGAACTATCAACGTTACCTAGCGGGTTCTTGCAGTATGTAGGTTACCTAGCGGACTGTTGGACTATCTAGGTTACCAAGCGGTCACTTGGACTATCTAGGTTAACTAACGGGCACTTGGACTATGTAGGTTCCCTAGCGGGCCCTTGGACTATGTAAGTTCCCTAGCGGGCACTTGGACTACGTAGTTTCCCTAGCGGGCCCTTGGACTATGTAAGTTCCCTAGCGGGCACTTGGACTATGTAGGTTCTCTAGCGGGCACTTGGATTATGTAGGTTCCCTATTGGGCACTTGGACTATGTAGGTTAACTAGCGGGCCCTTGGACTATCTAGGTTAACTAGCTGGCACTTGGACTATCTAGATTAACTAGCGGGCACTTGGATTATGTAGTTTCCCTAGCGGGCATTTGGATTATTTAGGTTACCTATTGTGCAATTGGATTATATAGGTTACCTAGCGGGCACTTGGACTATGTAGGTTAACTAGAAGGCACTTGGACTATCCAGGTTACCTAGCGGGCCATTGGACTATGTAGGTTACCAGCGGGAACTTGGACTATCTAGGTTAACGAACGTGCACTTGGACTATGTAGGTAACCTAGCGGGCACTTGGACTGTCTAGGTTACCTAGCGGGCACTTGGCCTATCTACGTTAACGAACGGGCACTAGGACTATGTAGGTTAACTCGGGGACACTTCGACTATCTAGGTTAGCTAATGGGCAATTGGACTATCTAGGTTACCTAGCGGGCACTTGGACTATGTAGGTTCCCTTGCGGGCACTTGGATTATTTAGGTTACTTAGCAGGCACATTGAATGTCTAGGTTAACTAACGGGCACTTGGACTATGTAGGTTGCCTAGTGAGCACTTGGACTATGCAGGTTCCCTAGCGAGCACTTGGACTATGTAGGTTCCCTATCAGGTACTTGGACTGTCTAGGTTAACTAGGGGGCAATTGGAATGTGTAGGTTACCTAGCGGGAACTTGGACTATGTAGGTTAACTAGCGGACACTTGGACGATCTAGGTTAACTAGCGGGCACTTGGAATATCTAGGTTAACTAGCGGGCCCTTGGACTATGTAGGTTAACTAGCGGGCACTTGGACTATCTAGGTTAACTAGCTGACCTTGGACTATGTAGGTTAACTAGCGGGCACTTGGACTATCTAGGTTAACTAGCGGGCACTTGCACAATGCAGGTTCCCTAGCGAGCACTTTGACTATGTAGGTTCCCTAGCGGGCACTTGGACTATCTAGGTTCCCTAATGGGCACTTGGAATATACAGGTTCCCTAACGGGCACTTGGAATATACAGGTTCCCTATCGGGAACTTGGACTATGTAGGTTCCTCAGCGGGCACTTGGACTATGTAGGTTCCCTATAGGGCATTGGACTATGTAGGTTAACTAGCAGGCCCTTGGACTATCTAGGTTACCTAGCGGGCACTTGTACTATGTAGGTTAACTAGCGGACACTTGGACAATCTAGGTTACCTAGCTGGCACTTGAACTATGTACATACCCTAGGGGGCACTTGGACTATCTTGGTTACCTAGCGGGCACTTGGCCTATCTAGGTTAACGAACGGACACTTGGACTATGTAGGTTAACTAGCGGACACTTCGACTATCTAGGTTAGCCAACGGGCAATTGGACTATCTAGGTTACCTAGCGGGCACTTAGACTATTTAGGTTACCTAGCAGGCGCTTTGACTATCTAGGTTAACTAACGGGCACTTGGACTATGTAGGTTGCCTAGCGAGCACTTGGACTATGTAGGTTCCCAGCGGGCACTTGGACTATGTAGGTTCCCTATCGGGTACTTGGACTATCTGGGTTAACTAGCGGGCAATTGGACTGTCTGGGTTACCTAGTGGGTACTTGGACTATGTAGTTTACCTAGCACGCACTTGGACTATGTAGGTTAACTAGCGGGCACTTGGACTATCTAGGTTACCTAGAGAGCACTTGGACTATGTACGTTCCCTAGAGGGCACTTGGGCTATCTACGTTACCTAGCGGGCAATTGGACTATGTAGGTTAACGAATGGGCACATGGACTATGTAGGTACCATAATGGTCACTTGGACTGTCTAGGTTACCTAGCGGGGACTTGGACTATGTAGGTTATAGCGGTCACTTGGCCTATGTAGGATCCCTATGGGACATTTGTACTACTTAGGTTAACTAGCGGGCACTTTGACTATCTAGGTTAACTAGCGTGAACTTGGACTATCTAGGTCAACTAGCGGGCCCTTGTACTATGTAGGTTAATTAGCGGGCACATGGACTATCTAGGTTAACTAGCGGACCTTGGACTATGTAGGTTAACTAGCGGGCACTTGGACTATGTACGTCCCCTAGTGGGCATTTGGACTATCTAGGTTAACTAACGGGCACTAGGACTATCTAGGTTAACTAGCGGGCACTGGACTACCTAGGTTACCTAGCAGGCACTTGGATTATGAAGGATCCCTAGCGGGCACATGGACAATCTAAGTTAACTAGCGGGCACTTGGACGATCTAGGTTAACTAGCGGGCACTTGGACTATCAAAGTTAACAAGTGAGCGCTTGGACTATGTAGATTAACTAGCGGCACTTGGACTATCTACGTTAACTAGCGGGCCCTTGGACTATGTAGATTCCCTGGCGGGCATTTGGACTACATAGATAACCTAGCGGGCACTTGGACTATCTAGGTTACTTAGCTGGCACTTGAACTATCTACGTTACCTAGCGGGTTCTTGGAGTATGTAGGTTACCTAGCGGGCTGTTGGACTATCTATGTTACCAAGCGGGCACTTGGACTATCTAGGTTAACTAACGGGCACTTGGACTATGTAGGTTCCCTAGCGGGCCCTTGGACTATGTAAGTTCCCTAGCGGGCACTTGGACTATGTAGTTTCCCTAGCGGGCCCTTGGACTATGTAAGTTCCCTAGCGGGCACTTGGACTATGTAGGTTCTGAAGAGGGCACTTGGATTATGTAGGTTCCCTATCGGGCACTTGGACTATGTAGGTTAACTAGCGGGCCCTTGGACTATCTAGGTTAACTAGCGGGCACTTGGACTATCTAGATTAACTAGCAGGCCCTTGGACTATCTAGGTTTACTAGCGGGCACTTGGACTATCTAAGTTAACTAGCGGGCACTTGGATTATGTAGTTTCCCTAGCGGGCATTTGGATTATTTAGGTTACCTATTGTGCAATTGGATTATGTAGGTTACCTAGCGGGCACTTGGACTATGTAGGTTAACTAGAAGGTACTTGGACTATCCAGGTTACCTAGCGGGCCATTGGACTATGTAGGTTACCAGCGGGCACTTGGACTATCTAGGTTAACGAACGTGCACTTGGACTATGTAGGTAACCTAGCGGGCACTTGGACTGTCTAGGTTACCTAGCGGGCACTTGGCCTATCTACGTTAACGAATGGGCACTTGGACTATGTAGGTTAACTAGGGGACACTTCGACTATCTAGGTTAGCTAATGGGCAATTGGACTATCTAGGTTACCTAGCGGGCACTTGGACTATGTAGGTTCCCTTGCGGGCACTTGGATTATTTAGGTTACTTAGCAGGCACATTGACTATCTAGGTTAACTAACGGGCACTTGGACTATGTAGGTTGCCTAGTGAGCACTTGGACTATGTAGGTTCCCTAGCGAGCACTTGGACTATGTAGGTTCCCTATCAGGTACTTGGACTGTTTAGGTTAACTAGAGGGCAATTGGAATGTGTAGGTTACCTAGCGGGAACTTGGACTATATAGGTTAACTAGCGGACACTTGGACGATCTAGGTTAACTAGCGGGCACTCGGAATATCTAGGTTAACTAGCGGGCCCTTGGACTATGTAGGTTAACTAGCGGGCACTTGGACTATCTAGGTTAACTAGCGGGTTCTTGGACTATGTAGGTTAACTAGCGGGCACTTGGACTATCTAGGTTAACTAGCTGACCTTGGACTATGTAGGTTAACTAGCGGGCACTTGGACTATCTAGGTTAACTAGCGGGCACTTGCACAATGCAGGTTCCCTAGCGAGCACTTTGACTATGTAGGTTCCCTAGCGGGCACTTGGACTATCTAGGTTCCCTAACGGGCACTTGGAATATACAGGTTCCCTAACGGGCACTTGGAATATACAGGTTCCCTATCGGGAACTTGGACTATGTAGGTTCCTCAGCGGGCACTTGGACTATGTAGGTTCCCTATAGGGCATTGGACTATGTAGGTTAACTAGCAGGCCCTTGGACTATCTAGGTTACCTAGCGGGCACTTGTACTATGTAGGTTAACTAGCGGACACTTGGACAATCTAGGTTACCTAGCTGGCACTTGAACTATGTACATACCCTAGGGGGCACTTGGACTATCTTGGTTACCTAGCGGGCACTTGGCCTATCTAGGTTAACGAACGGACACTTGGACTATGTAGGTTAACTAGCGGACACTTCGACTATCTAGGTTAGCCAACGGGCAATTGGACTATCTAGGTTACCTAGCGGGCACTTGGACTATTTAGGTTACCTAGCAGGCGCTTTGACTATCTAGGTTAACTAACGGACACTTGGACTATGTAGGTTGCCTAGCGAGCACTTGGACTATGTAGGTTCCCAGCGGGCACTTGGACTATGTAGGTTCCCTATCGGGTACTTGGACTGTCTAGGTTAACTAGCGGGCAATTGGACTGTCTGGGTTACCTAGTGGGCACTTGGACTATGTAGTTTACCTAGCACGCACTTGGACTATATAGGTTAACTAGCGGGCACTTGGACTATCTAGGTTACCTAGAGGGCACTTGGACTATGTACGTTCCCTAGAGGGCACTTGGGCTATCTACGTTACTTAGCGGGCAATTTGACTATGTAGGTTAACGAATGGGCACATGGACTATGTAGGTAACATAATGGTCACTTGGACTGTCTAGGTTACCTAGCGGGGACTTGGACTATGTAGGTTAACTAGCGGTCACTTGGCCTATGTAGGATCCCTATCAGACATTTGTACTACTTAGGTTAACTAGCGGGCCCTTTGACTATCTAGGTTAACTAGCGGGCACTTGGACTATCTAGGTCAACTAGCGGGCCCTTGTACTATGTAGGTTAATTAGCGGGCACATGGACTATCTAGGTTAACTAGCGGACCTTGGACTATGTAGGTTAACTAGCGGGCACTTGGACTATGTACGTCCCCTAGTGGGCATTTGGACTATCTAGGTTAACTAACGGGCACTAGGACTATCTAGGTTAACTAATGGGCAATGGACTACCTAGGTTACTAGCAGGCACTTGGATTATGAAGGATCCCTAGCGGGCACATGGACAATCTAAGTTAACTAGCGGGCACTTGGACGATCTAGGTTAACTAGCGGGCACTTGGACTATCAAAGTTAACAAGTGAGCGCTTGGACTATGTAGGTTAACTAGCGGGCCCTTGGACTATCTAGGTTGCCTAGCGGGCACTTGGACTATCTAAGTTAACGAAAGGGGAACTTGGAATATGCAGGTAACCTAGCGGGCACTTGGACTGTCTAGGTTACAGAGCGGGCACTTGGAGTATGTAGGCTAACTAGCGAGCACTTGGACTCTAGGTTACCTAGCGGGCACTTGGACTATCTAGGTTACCTAGCGGGCCCTTGGACTATGTAGGTTTCCTAGCGGGCACTTTGACTATCTAGGTTAACGAACGGGCACTTGGAATATGTAGGTAACGTAGCGGACACTTGGACAGTCTAGGTTACCTAGCTGGCACTTGGACTATCTAGGTTAATGAACGGGCACTTGGACTATCTAGGTTAACTAGCGGGCACTTGGACTATCTAGGTCAACTAGCGGGCCGTTGTACTATGTAGGTTAACTAGCGAGCACTTGGAGTATCTAGATTAACTAGCGGACCTTGGTCTACGTACGTTAACTAGCGGGCCCTTGGACTATGTAGGTTAACTAGCGGGCACTTGGACGATATAGGTTAACTAGAGGGCACTTGGACTATCTAGGTTAACTAGCGTGCACTTGGACTATCTAGGTTAACTAGCGGGCACTTGGATGATCAATGTTAACTAGCGGGCACTTGGACTATCTAGGTTAACTAACGGGCACTTGGACTACGTACGTCTCCTAGTGGGCACTTGGACACCCTAGGTTAACTAACGGGCACTAGGACTATCTAGGTTAACTAGCGGGCACTTGGACTATCTAGGTCAACTAGCGGGCCCTTGGACTATCTAGGTTAGCTAACTGGCACTTGGACTATGTAGGTTAACTAGCAGACACTTGCACGATCTAGGTTAACTAGCGGGCTCTTGCACTATGTAGGTTATCTAGTGGGCCCATTGACTATGTTGGTTAACTAGCGGGCACTTGGACGATGTAGGTTAACTAGCGGGCACTTGGACTATGTAGGTTCCCATCGGGCATTTGGACTATATAGATAACCTAGCGGGAACTTAGGCTTTGTAGGTTTGCTAGCGAGCACTTGGACTATGTAGGTTCCCTATCAGGTACTTGGACTGTCTAGGTTAACTAGGGGGCAATTGGACTGTGTAGGTTACCTAGCGGGAACTTGGACTATGTTTGTTAACTAGCGGACACTTGGACGATCAAGGTTAACTAGCGGGCACTTGGAATATCTAGGTTAACTAGCGGGCCCTTGGACTATGTAGGTTAACTAGCGGGCACTTGGACTATCTAGGTTATCTAGCGGGTTCTTGGACTATGTAGGTTAACTAGCGGGCACTTGGACTATCTAGGTTAACTAGCTGACCTTGGACTATGTACGTTAACTAGCGGGAACTTGGACTATCTATGTTAACTAGCGGGCACTTGCACAATGCAGGTTCCCTAGCGAGCACTTTGACTATGTAGGTTCCCTAGCGGGCACTTGGACTATCTAGGTTCCCTAACGGGCACTTGGAATATACAGGTTCCCTAACGGGCACTTGGAATATACAGGTTCCCTATCGGGAACTTGGACTATGTAGGTTCCTCAGCGGGCACTTGGACTATGTAGGTTCCCTATAGGGCATTGGACTATGTAGGTTAACTAGCAGGCCCTTGGACAATCTAGGTTACCTAGCTGGCACTTGAACTATGTACATACCCTAGGGGGCACTTGGAGTATCTTGGTTACCTAGCGGGCACTTGGCCTATCTAGGTTAACGAACGGACACTTGGACTATGTAGGTTAACTAGCGGACACTTCGACTATCTAGGTTAGCCAACGGGCAATTGGACTATCTAGGTTACCTAGCGGGCACTTGGACTATTTAGGTTACCTAGCAGGCACTTTGACTATCTAGGTTAACTAACGGGCACTTGGACTATGTAGGTTGCCTAGCGAGCACTTGGACTTTGTAGGTTCCCAGCGGGCACTTGGACTATGTAGGTTCCCTATCGGGTACTTGGACTGTCTAGGTTAACTAGCGGGCAATTGGACTGTCTGGGTTACCTAGTGGGCACTTGGACTATGTAGTTTACCTAGCACGCACTTGGACTATGTAGGTTAACTAGCGGGCACTTGGACTATCTAGGTTACCTAGAGGGCACTTGGACTATGTACGTTCCCTAGAGGGCACTTGGGCTATCTACGTTACCTAGCGGGCAATTGGACTATGTAGGTTAACGAATGGGCACATGGACTATGTAGGTAACATAATGGTCACTTGGACTGTCTAGGTTACCTAGCGGGGACTTGGACTATGTAGGTTAACTAGCGGTCACTTGGCCTATGTAGGATCCCTATCGGACATTTGTACTACTTAAGTTAACTAGCGGGCACTTTGACTATCTAGGTTAACTAGCGGGCACTTGGACTATCTAGGTCAACTAGCGGGCCCTTGTACTATGTAGGTTAATTAGCGGGCACATGGACTATCTAGGTTAACTAGCGGACCTTGGACTATGTAGGTTAACTAGCGGGCACTTGGACTATGTACGTCCCCTAGTGGGCATTTGGACTATCTAGGTTAACTAACGGGCACTAGGACTATCTAGGTTAACTAGCGGGCACTGGACTACCTAGGTTGCCTAGCAGGCACTTGGATTATGAAGGATCCCTAGCGGGCACGTGGACAATCTAAGTTAACTAGCGGGCACTTGGACGATCTAGGTTAACTAGCGGGCACTTGGACTATCAAAGTTAACAAGTGAGCGCTTGGACTACGTAGGTTAACTAGCGGGCCCTTGGACTATCTAGGTTACCTAGCGGGCACTTGGACTATCTAAGTTAACGAAAGGGGAACTTGGAATATGCAGGTAACCTAGCGGGCACTTGGACTGTCTAGGTTACATAGCGGGCACTTGGAGTATGTAGGCTAACTAGCGAGCACTTGGACTCTAGGTTACCTAGCGGGCACTTGGACTATCTAGGTTACCTAGCGGGCCCTTGGACTATGTAGGTTTCCTAGCGGGCACTTTGACTATCTAGGTTAACGAACGGGCACTTGGAATATGTAGGTAACCTAGCGGGCACTTGGACAGTCTAGGTTACCTAGCTGGCACTTGGACTATCTAGGTTAACGAACGGGCACTTGGACTATCTAGGTTAACTAGCGGGCACTTGGACTATATAGGTCAACTAGCGGGCCGTTGTACTATGTAGGTTAACTAGCGAGCATTTGGAGTATCTAGATTAACTAGCGGACCTTGGTCTACGTACGTTAACTAGCGGGCTCTTGGACTATGTAGGTTAACTAGCGGGCACTTGCACGATATAGGTTAACTAGAGGGCCCTTGGACTATCTAGGTTAACTAGCGTGCACTTGGACTATGTAGGTTAACTAGCGGGCACTTGGATGATCAATGTTAACTAGCGGGCACTTGGACTATCTAGGTTAGCTAGCGGGCCCTTGGACTATGTAGGTTAACTAGCGGGCCCTTGGGCTATGTAGGTTATCTAGCGGGCACTTGGACGATCTAGGTTAACTAGCGGGTACTTGGACTATGTAGGTTAACTAGCGGGCCCTTGGACTATGTAGATTAACTAGCGGCACTTGGACTATCTACGTTAACTAGCGGGCCCTTGGACTATGTAGATTCCCTAGCGGGCATTTGGAATACATAGATAACCTAGCGGGCACTTGGACTATCTAGGTTACCTAGCTGGCACTTGAACTATCTACGTTACCTAGCGGGTTCTTGGAGTATGTAGGTTACCTAGCGGGCTGTTGGACTATCTAGGTTACCAAGCGGGCACTTTGACTATCTAGGTTAACTAACGGGCACTTGGACTATGTAGGTTCCCTAGCGGGCACTTGGACTATGTAAGTTCCCTAGCGGGCACTTGGACTATGTAGTTTCCCTAGCGGGCCCTTGGACTATGTAAGTTCCCTAGCGGGCACTTGGACTATGTAGGTTCTCTAGCGGGCACTTGGATTATGGAGGTTCGCTTTCGGGCACTTGGACTATGTAGGTTAACTAGCGGGCCCTTGGACTATCTAGGTTAACTAGCGGGCACTTGGACTATCTAGATTAACTAGCAGGCCCTTGGACTATCTAGGTTTACTAGCGGGCACTTGAACTATCTAAGTTAAGTAGCGGGCACTTGGATTATGTAGTTTCCCTAGCGGGCATTTGGATTATTTAGGTTACCTATTGTGCAATTGGATTATGTAGGTTACCTAGTGGGCACTTGGACTATGTAGGTTAACTAGAAGGCACTTGGACTATCAAGGTAACCTAGCGGGCCATTGGACTATGTAGGTTACCAGCGGGAACTTGGACTATCTAGGTTAACGAACGTGCACTTGGACTATGTAGGTAACCTAGCGGGCACTTGGACTGTCTAGGTTACCTAGCGGGCACTTGGCCTATCTACGTTAACGAACCGACACTTGGACTATGTAGGTTAACTAGGGGACACTTCGACTATCTAGGTTAGCTAATGGGCAATTGGACTATCTAGGTTACCTAGCGGGCACTTGGACTATGTAGGTTCCCTTGTGGGCACTTGGATTATATGGCTTACCTAGCAGGCACTTTGACTATCTAGGTTAACTAACGGGCACTTGGACTATGTAGGTTGCCTAGTGAGCACTTGGACTATGTAGGTTCCCTAGCGAGCACTTGGACTATGTAGGTTCCCTATCAGGTACTTGGACTGTCTAGGTTAACTAGGGGGCAATTGGAATGTGTAGGTTACCTAGCGGGAACTTGGACTATGTAGGTTAACTAGCGGACACTTGGACGATCTATGTTAACTAGCGGGCACTTGGAATATCTAGGTTAACTAGCGGGCACTTGGACTATCTAGGTTAACTAGCTGACCTTGGACTATGTAGGTTAACTAGCGGGCACTTGGAATATCTAGGTTAACTAGCGGGCACTTGCACAATGCAGGTTCCCTAGCGAGCACTTTGACTATGTACGTTCCCTAGCGGGCACTTGGACTATCTAGGTTCCCTAACGGGCACTTGGAATATACAGGTTCCCTAACGGGCACTTGGAATATACAGGTTCCCTATCGGGAACTTGGACTACGTAGGTTCCTCAGCGGGCACTTGGACTATGTAGGTTCCCTATCGGGCATTGGACTATGTAGGTTAACTAGCAGGCCCTTGGACTATCTAGGTTACCTAGCGGGCACTTGTACTATGTAGGTTAACTAGCGGACACTTGGACAATCTAGGTTACCTAGCGGGCACTTGGATTTCTAGGTTAACGAACGGGCACTTGGACTATGTAGGATGCTTAGCGGGCACTTGGACAATCTAGGTTAGGTAACGGGCACTTTGAATATCTAGGTTACCTAGCGGGAACTTGGACAATATAAGTTACCTAGCTGGCACTTGGACTATCTAGGTTACCTAGCGGGCACTTGGACTATGTAGGTTAACTAGCGAGCACTTGGACTCTAGGTTACCTAGCGGGCACTTGGACTATCTAGGTTACATAGCGGGCCCTTGGACTATGTAGGTTTCCTAGCGGGCACTTTGACTATCTAGGTTAACGAACGGGCACTTGGAATATGTAGGTAACCTAGAGGGCACTTGGACAGTCTAGGTTACCTAGCTGCCACTTGGACTATCTAGGATAACGAACGGGAACTTGGACTATCTAGGTTAACTAGCGGGCACTTGGACTATCTAGGTCAACTAGCGGGCCCTTATACTATGTAAGTTAACTAGCGAGCACTTGGAGTATCTAGGTTAACTAGCGGACCTTGGTCTACGTACGTTAACTAGCGGGCCCTTGGACTATGTAGGTTAACTAGCGGGCACTTGGACGATATAGGTTAACTAGAGGGCACTTGGAATATCTAGGTTAACTAGCGTGCACTTGGATTATCTAGGTTAACTAGCGGGCACTTGGATGATCAATTTTAACTAGCGGGCACTTGGACTATCTAGGTTAGCTAACGGTCACTTGGACTAAGTAAGTCCCCTAGTGGGCACTTGGACACCCTAGGTTAACTAACGGGCACTAGGACTATCTAGGTTAACTAGCGGGCACTTGGACTATGTAGGTCAACTAGCAGGCCCTTGGACTATCTAGGTTAGCTAACCTGCGCTTGGACTATGTAGGTTAACTAGCAGACACTTGCACGATCTAGGTTAACTAGCGGGCTCTTGCACTATGTAGGTTAACTAGTGGGCCCATTGACTATATTTGTTAACTAGCGGGCACTTGGACGATCTAGGTTAACTAGCGGGCACTTGGACTATGTAGGTTCCCTAGCGGGCATTTGGACTATATAGATAACCCAGCGGGCACTTAGAATTTGTAGGTTAGCTAGACGGCCCTTGGACTATGTAGGTTAACTACAGGGCCCTTGGGCTATGTAGGTTACCTAGCGGGCACTTGGACGATCTAGGTTAACTAGCGGGTACTTGGACTATGTAGGTTAACTAGCGGGCCCTTGAACTATGTAGATTAGCTAGCGGCACTTGGACTATCTACGTTAACTAGCGGGCCCTTGGACTATGTAGATTCCCTAGCGGGCATTTGGACTACATAGATAACCTAGCGGGCACTTAGATTTTGTAGGTTACCTAGCGGGCACTTGGACTATCTAGGTTACCTAGCTGGCACTTGAACTATCTACGTTACCTAGCGGGTTCTTGAAGTATATAGGTTACCTAGCGGGCTGTTGGACTATCTAGGTTACCATGCGGGCACTTGGACTATCTAGGTTAACTAACGGGCCCTTGGACTATGTAGGTTCACTAACGGGCCCTTGGACTATGTAAGTTCCCTAGCGGGCACTTGGACTATGTAGTTTCCCTAGCGGGACCTTGGACTATGTAAGTTCCCTAGCGGGAACTTGGACTATGTAGGTTCCCTAGCGGGCACTTGGATTATGTAGGTTCCCTATCGGGCACTTGGACTATGTAGGTTAACTAGCGCGCCCTTGGAGTATCTAGGTTAACTAACGGGCACTTGGACTATGTAGGTTCCCTTGCGGGCACTTGGATTATTTAGGTTACCTAGCAGGCACTTTGACTATCTAGGTTAACTAACGGGCACTTGGACTATGTAGGTTGCCTAGTGAACACTTGGACTATGTAGGTTCCCTAGCGAGCACTTGGACTATGTAGGTTCCCTATCAGGTACTTGGACTGTCTAGGTTAACTAGGGGGCAATTGGATTGTGTAGGTTACCTAGCGGGAACTTGGACTATGTAGGTTAACTAGCGGACACTTGGACGATTTAGGTTAACTAGCGGGCACTTGGAATATCAAGGTTAACTAGCGGCCCCTTGGACTATGTAGGTTAACTAGCGGGAACTTGAACTATCTAGGTTAACTAGCAGGTTCTAGGACTATGTAGGTTAACTAGCGGGCACTTGGACTATCTATGTTAACTAGCTGACCTTGGACTATGTAGGGTAACAAGCGGTCACTTGGACTATCTAGGTTAACTAGCTGACCTTGGACTATGTAGGTTAACTAGCGGGCACTGGGACTATCTAGGTTAACTAGCGGGCACTTGCACAATGTAGGTTCCCTAGCGAGCACTTTGACTATGTAGGTTCCCTAGCGGGCACTTGGACTATATAGGTTCCCTATGGGCACTTGGAATATACAGGTTCCCTAACGGGCACTTGGAATATACAGGTTCCCTATAGGGAACTTGGACTATGTAGGTTCCTCAGCGGGCACTTGGACTATGTAGGTTCCCTATTGGGCATTGGACTATGTAGGTTAACTAGCAGGCCCTTGGACTATCTAGGTTACCTAGCGGGCACTTGAACTATGTACATACCCTAGCGGGCACTTGGACTATCTTGGTTACCTAGCGGGCACTTGGCCTATCTAGGTTAACGAACGGACACTTGGACTATGTAGGTTAACTAGCGGACAATTCGACTATCTAGGTTAGCCAACGGGCAATTGGACTATCTAGGTTACCTAGCGGGCACTTGGACTATTTAGGTTACCTAGCAGGCACTTTGACTATCTAGGTTAACTAACGGGCACTTGGACTATGGAGGTTCCCAGCGGGCACTTGGACTATGTAGATTCCCTATCGGGTACTTGGACTGTCTAGGTTAACTAGCGGGCAATTGGACTGTCTGGGTTTCCTAGTGGGCACTTGGACTATGTAGTTTACCTAGCACGCACTTGGACTATATAGGTTAACTAGCGGGCACATGGACTATCTAGGTTACCTAGAGGGCACTTGGACTATGTACGTTCCCTAGTGGACACTTTGGCTATCTACGTTACCTAGCGGCCAATTGGACTATGTACGTTAACGAACGGGCACTTGGACTATGTAGGTAACATAATGGTCACTTGGACTGTCTAGGTTACCTAGCGGGGACTTGGACTATGTAGGTTAACTAGCGGTCACTTGGACTATGTAGGATCCCTATCGGACATTTGTACTACTTAGGTTAACTAGCGGGCACTTTGACTATCTAGGTTAACTAGCGGGAACTTGGACTATCTAGGTCAACTGCGGGCCCTTGTACTATGTAGGTTAACTAGCGGGCACTTGGACTATCTAGGTTAACTAGCGGGCACTTGGATGATCAATGTTAACTAGCGGGCACTTGGATTATCTAGGTTAGCTAACGGGTACTTGGACTAAGTACGTCCCCTAGTGGGCACTTGGACACCCTAGGTTAACTAACGGGCACTATGACTATCTAGGTTAACTAGCTGGCACTTGGACTATGTAGGTCAACTAGTGGGCCCTTGGACTATCTAGGTTAGCTAACTGGCACTTGGACTATGTAGGTTAATTAGCAGACACTTGCTCGATCTAGGTTAACTAGCGGGCTCTTGCACTATGTAGGTTAACTAGTGGGCCTATTGACTATGTTGGTTAACTAGCGGGCACTTGGACGATGTAGGTTAACTAGCGGGCACTTGGACTATGTAGGTTCCCTAGCGGGCATTTGGACTATATAGATAACCTAGCGGGCACTTAGACTTTGTAGGTTAGCTTGCGGGCCCTTGGACTATGTAGGTTAACTAGCGGGCCCTTGGGCTATGTAGGTTACCTAGGGGGCACTTGGACTATCTAGGTTACCTAGCTGGCACTTGAACTATCAACGTTACCTAGCGGGTTCTTGGAGTATGTAGGTTACCTAGCGGGCTGTTGGACTATCTAGGTTACCAAGCGGGCACTTTGACTATCTAGGTTAACTAACGGGCACTTGGACTATGTAGGTTCCCTAGCGGGCCCTTGGACTATGTAAGTTCCCTAGCGGGCACTTGGACTATGTAGTTTCCCTAGCGGGCCCTTGGACTATGTAAGTTCCCTAGCGGGCACTTGGACTATGTAGGTTCCCTAGCGGGCACTTGGATTATGTAGATTCCCTATCGGGCACTTGGACTATGTAGGTTAACTAGCGGGCCCTTGGACTATCTAGGTTAACTAGCGGGCACTTGGACTATCTAGATTAACTAGCGGGCCCTTGGACTATCTAGGTTTACTAGCGGGCACTTGGACTATCTAGGTTAACTAGCGGGCACTTGGACTATATAGTTTCTCTAGCGGGCATTTGGATTATTTAGGTTACCTATTGTGCACTTGGATTATGTAGGTTACCTAGCGAGCACTTGGACTATGTAGGTTAACTAGAAGGCACTTGGACTATCAAGGTTACCTAGCGGGCCATTGGACTATGTAGGTTACCAGCGGGCACTTGGACTATCTAGGTTAACGAACGTGCACTTGGACTATGTAGGTAACCTAGCGGGCACATGGACTGTCTAGGTTACCTAGCGGGCACTTGGCCTATCTACGTTAACGAACGGGCACTTGGACTATGTAGGTTAACTAGGGGACACTTCGACTATCTAGGTTAGCTAATGGGCAATTGGACTATCTAGGTTACCTAGCGGGCACTTGGACTATGTAGGTTCCCTTGCGGGCACTTGGACTATTTAGGTTACCTAGCAGGCACTTTGACTATCTAGGTTAACTAACGGGCACTTGGACTATGTAGGTTGCCTAGTGAGCACTTGGATTATGTAGGTTCCATAGCGAGCACTTGGACTATGTAGGTTCCCTATCAGGTACTTGGTCTGTCTAGGTTAACTAGGGGGCAATTGGACTGTGTAGGTTACCTAGCGGGAACTTGGACTATGTAGGTTAACTAGCGGACACTTGGACGATCTAGGTTAACTAGCGGGCACTTGGAATATCTAGGTTAACTAGCGGGTTCTTGGACTATGTAGGTTAACTAGCGGGCACTTGGACTATCTAGGTTAACTAGCTGATCTTGGACTATGTAGGTTAACAAGCGGTCACTTGGACTATCTAGGTTAACTAGCTGACCTTGGACTATGTAGGTTAACAAGGGGTCACATGGACTATCTAGGTTAACTAGCTGACCTTGGACTTTGTAGGATAACTAGCGGGCACTTGGACTATCTAGGTTGCCTAGCGGGCACTTGCACAATGTAGGTTCCCTAGCGAGCACTTTGACTATGTAGGTTCCCTAGCGGGCACGTGGATTGTATAGGTTCCCTATGGGCCTTTGGACTATCTAGGTTCCCTAACGGGCACTTGGAATATACAGGTTCCCTATCGGGAACTTGGACTATGTAGGTTCCTCAGCGGGCACTTGGACTATGTAGGTTCCCTATCGGGCATTGGACTATGTAGGTTAACTAGCAGGCCCTTGGACTATCTAGGTTACCTAGCGGGCCCTTGTACTATGTAGGTTAACTAGCGGACACTTGGACAATCTAGGTTACCTAGCGGGCACTTGAACTATGTACATACCCTAGAGGGCACTTGGACTATCTTGGTTACCTAGCGGGCACTTGGCCTATCTGGTTAACGAACGGACACTTGGACTATGTTGCTTAACTAGCGGACACTTCGACTATCTAGGTTAGCCAACGGGCAATTGGACTATCTAGGTTACCTAGCGTGCACTTGGACTATTTAGGTTACCTTGCAGGCACTTTGACTATCTAGGTTAACTAACGGGCACTTGGACTATGTGGGTTGCCTAGCGAGCACATGGACTATGTAGGTTCCCAGCGGGCACTTGGACTATGTAGGTCCCCTATCGGGTACTTGGACTGTCTAGGTTAACTAGCGGGCAATTGGACTGTGGGTTTCCTAGTGGGCACTTGGACTATGTAGTTTACCTAGCACGCACTTGGACTATATGGGTTAACTTGCGGGCACTTGGACTATCTAGGTTACCTAGAGGGCACTTGGACTATGTACGTTCCCTAGCGGGCACTTGGGCTATCTACGTTACCTAGCGGGCAATTGGACTATGTAGGTTAAAGAACGGGCACTTGGACTATGTAGGTAACATAATGGTCACTTGGACTGTCTAGGTTACCTAGCGGGGACTTGGACTATGTAGGTTAACTAGCGGTCACTTGGACTATGTAAGATCCCTATCAGACATTTGTACTACTTAGGTTAACTAGCGGGCACTTTGACTATCTAGGTTAACTAGCGTGAACTTGGACTATCTAGGTCAACTAGCGGGCCCTTGCACTATGTAGGTTAACTAGCGGGCACTTGGACTATCTAGGTTAACTAGCGGACCTTGGACTATGTAGGTTAACTAGCGGGCACTTGGACGATATAGGTTAACTACAGGGCACTTGGACTATCTAGGTTAACTAGCGGGCACTTGGATGATCAATGTTAACTAGCGGGCACTTGGACTATCTAGGTTAGCTAACGGGCACTTGGACTAAGTACGTCCCCTAGTGGGCACTTGGACACCCTAGGTTAACTAACGGGCACTAGGACTATCTAGGTTAAATAGCGGGCACTTGGACTATGTAGGTCAACTAGCGGGTCCTTGGACTATCTAGGTTAGCTAACTGGCACTTGGACTGTGTAGGCTAACTAGCAGACACTTGCACGATCCAGGTTAACTAGCGGGCTCTTGCACTATGTAGGTTAACTAGTGGGCCCATTAACTATGTTGGTTAACTAGCGGGCACTTGGACGATGTAGGTTAACTAGCGGGCACTTGGAGTATGTAGGTTCCCTAGCAGGCATTTGGACTATATAGATAACCTAACGGGCACTTAGATTTTGTAGGTTAGCTAGCGGGCCCTTGGGCTATGTAGGTTACCTAGCGGGCACTTGGACGATCTAGGTTAACTAGCGGGTACTTGGACTATGTAGATTAACTAGCGGCACTTGGACTATCTACGTTAACTAGCGGGCCCTTGGACTATGTAGATTCCCTAGCGGGCATTTGGACTACATAGATAACCTAGCGGGCACTTAGATTTTTTA
Source organism: Tenrec ecaudatus (assembly GCF_050624435.1). Classification (NCBI taxonomy): domain Eukaryota; kingdom Metazoa; phylum Chordata; class Mammalia; order Afrosoricida; family Tenrecidae; genus Tenrec; species Tenrec ecaudatus. The sequence continues at coordinate 422,921 of NW_027459059.1, read as the reverse complement.
GGTTACCTAGCGCGCACTTGGACTATCTAGGTTACCTAGCAGGCACTTGAACTATCTACGTTACCCAGCGGGTTCTTGGAGTAAGTAGGTTACCTAGCGGGCTGTTGCACTATCTAGGTTACCAAGCGGGCACTTGGACGATCTAGGTTAACTAGCGGGTACTTGGACTATGTAGGTTAACTAGCGGGCCCTTGGACTATGTAGATTAACTAGCGGCACTTGGACTATCTACGTTAACTAGCGGGCCCTTGGACTATGTAGATTCCCTAGCGGGCATTTGGACTACATAGATAACCTAGCGGGCAATTAGATTTGGTAGGTTACCTAGCGGGCACTTGGACTATCTAGGTTACCTAGCTGGCACTTGAACTATCAACGTTACCTAGCGGGTTCTTGGAGTATGTAGGTTACCTAGCGGGCTGTTGGACTATCTAGGTTACCAAGCGGGCACTTTGACTATCTAGGTTAACTAACGGGCACTTGGACTATGTAGGTTCCCTAGCGGGCCCTTGGACTATGTAAGTTCCCTAGCGGGCACTTGGACTATGTAGTTTCCCTAGCGGGCCCTTGGACTATGTAAGTTCCCCAGCGGGGACTTGGACTATGTAGGTTCCCTAGCGGGCACTTGGATTATGTAGGTTCCCTATCGGGCACTTGGACTATGTAGGTTAACTAGCGGGCCCTTGGACTATCTAGGTTAACTAGCGGGCACTTGGACTATCTAGATTAACTAGCGGGCCCTTGGACTATCTAGGTTTACTAGCGGGCACTTGGATTATCTAGGTTAACTAGCGGGCACTTGGACTATATAGTTTCTCTAGCGGGCATTTGGATTATTTAGGTTACCTATTGTGCACTTGGATTATGTAGGTTACCTAGCGAGCACTTGGACTATGTAGGTTAACTAGAAGGCACTTGGACTATCAAGGTTACCTAGCGGGCCATTGGACTATGTAGGTTACCAGCGGGCACTTGGACTATCTAGGTTAACGAACGTGCACTTGGGCTATGTAGGTAACCTAGCGGGCACATGGACTGTCTAGGTTACCTAGCGGGCACTTGGCCTATCTACGTTAACGAACGGGCACTTGGACTATGTAGGTTAACTAGGGGACACTTCGACTATCTAGGTTAGCTAATGGGCAATTGGACTATCTAGGTTACCTAGCGGGCACTTGGACTATGTAGGTTCCCCTGCGGGTACTTGGACTATTTAGGTTACCTAGCAGGCACTTTGACTATCTAGGTTAACTAACGGGCACTTGGACAATGTAGGTTGCCTAGTGAGCACTTGGATTATGTAGGTTCCCTAGCGAGCACTTGGACTATATAGGTTCCCTATCAGGTACTTGGTCTGTCTAGGTTAACTAGGGGGCAATTGGACTGTGTAGGTTACCTAGCGGGAACTTGGACTATGTAGGTTAACTAGCGGACACTTGGACGATCTAGGTTAACTAGCGGGCACTTGGAATATCTAGGTTAACTAGCGGGTTCTTGGACTATGTAGGTTAACTAGCGGGCACTTGGACTATCTAGGTTAACTAGCTGACCTTGGACTATGTAGGTTAACAAGCGGTCACATGGACTATCTAGGTTAACTAGCTGACCTTGGACTATGTAGGTTAACTAGCGGGCACTTGGACTATCTAGGTTGCCTAGCGGGCACTTGCACAATGTAGGTTCCCTAGCGAGCACTTTGACTATGTATGTTCCCTAGCGGGCACTTGGATTGTATAGGTTCCCTATGGGCCTTTGGACTATCTAGGTTCCCTAACGGGCACTTGGAATATACAGGTTCCCTATCGGGAACTTGGACTATGTAGGTTCCTCAGCGGGCACTTGGACTATGTAGGTTAACTAGCAGGCCCTTGGATTATCTACGTTACCTAGCGGGCACTTGTACTATGTAGGTTAACTAGCGGACACTTGGACAATCTAGGTTACCTAGCGGGCACTTGAACTTTGTACATACCCTAGAGGGCACTTGGACTATCTTGGTTACCTAGCGGGCACTTGGCCTATCTGGTTAACGAATGGACACTTGGACTATGTTGCTTAACTAGCGGACACTTCGACTATCTAGGTTAGCCAACGGGCAATTGGACTATCTAGGTTAGCTAGCGGGCACTTGGACTATTTAGATTACCTAGCAGGCACTTTGACTATCTAGGTTAACTAACGGGCACTTGGACTATGTGGGTTGCCTAGCGAGCACATGGACTATGTAGGTTCCTAGCGGGCACTTGGACTATGTAGGTCTCCTATCGGGTACTTGGACTGTCTAGGTTAACTAGCGGGCAATTGGACTGTGGGTTTCCTAGTGGGCACTTGGACTATGTAGTTTACCTAGCACGCACTTGGACTATATGGGTTAACTAGCGGGCACTTGGACTATCTAGGTTACCTAGAGGGCACTTGGACTATGTACGTTCCCTAGCGGGCACTTGGGCTATCTACGTTACCTAGCGGGCAATTGGACTATGTAGGTTAACGAACGGGCACTTGGACTATGTAGGTAACATAATGGTCACTTGGACTGTCTAGGTTACCTAGCGGGGACTTGGACTATGTAGGTTAACTAGCGGTCACTTGGACTATGTAAGATCCCTATCAGACATTTGTACTACTTAGGTTAACTAGCGGGCACTTTGACTATCTAGGTTAACTAGCGTGAACTTGGACTATCTAGGTCAACTAGCGGGCCCTTGCACTGTGTAGGTTAACTAGCGGGCACTTGGACTATCTAGGTTAACTAGCGGACCTTGGACTATGTAGGTTAACTAGCGGGCACTTGGACGATATAGGTTAACTAGAGGGCACTTGGACTATCTAGGTTAAATAGCGGGCACTTGGATGATCAATGTTAACTAGCGGGCACTTGGACTATCTAGGTTAGCTAACGGGCACTTGGACTAAGTACGTCCCCTAGTGGGCACTTGGACACCCTAGGTTAACTAACGGGCACTAGGACTATCTAGGTTAAATAGCGGGCACTTGGACTATGTAGGTCAACTAGCGGGCCCTTGGACTATCTAGGTTAGCTAACTGGCACTTGGACTGTGTAGGCTAACTAGCAGACACTTGCACGATCCAGGTTAACTAGCGGGCTCTTGCACTATGTAGGTTAACTAGTGGGCCCATTGACTATGTTGGTTAACTAGCGGGCACTTGGACGATGTAGGTTAACTAGCGGGCACTTGGAGTATGTAGGTTCCCTAGCAGGCATTTGGACTATATAGATAACCTAGCGGGCACTTAGATTTTGTAGGTTAGCTAGCGGGCCCTTGGGCTATGTAGGTTACCTAGCGGGCACTTGGACGATCTAGGTTAACTAGCGGGTACTTGGACTATGTAGATTAACTAGCGGCACTTGGACTATCTACGTTAACTAGCGGGCCCTTGGACTATGTAGATTCCCTAGCGGGCATTTGGACTGCATAGATAACCTAGCGGGCACTTAGATTTTTTAGGTTACCTAGCGCGCACTTGGACTATCTAGGTTACCTAGCTGGCACTTGAACTATCTACGTTACCCAGCGGGTTCTTGGAGTATGTAGGTTACCTAGCGGGCTGTTGCACTATCTAGGTTACCAAGCGGGCACTTGGACTATCTAGGTTAACTAACGGGCACTTGGACTATGTAGGTTCCCTAGCGGGCCCTTGGACTATGTAAGTTCCCTAGCGGGCACTTGGACTATGTAGTTTCCTTAGCGGGCCCTTGGACTATGTAAGTTCCCTAGCGGGCACTTGGACTATGTAGGTTCCCTAGCGGGCACTTGGATTATGTAGGTTCCCTATCGGGCACTTGGACTATGTAGGTTAACTAGCGGGCCCTTGGACTATCTAGGTTAACTAGCGGGCACTTGGACTATCTAGATTAACTAGCGGGCCCTTTGACTATCTAGGTTTACTAGCGGGCACTTGGACTATCTAGGTTAACTAGCGGGCACTTGGACTATGTAGTTTCCCTAGCGGGCATTTGGATTATTTAGGTTACCTATTGTGCACTTGGATTATGTAGGTTACCTAGCGGGCACTTGGACTATGTAGGTTAACTAGAAGGCACTTGGACTATCAAGGTTACCTAGCGGGCCATTGGACTATGTAGGTTACCAGCGGGCACTTGGACTATCTAGGTTAACGAATGGGAACTTGGAATATGTAGCTAACCTAGCGGGCACTTGGACAGTCTAGGTTACCTAGCTGGCACTTGGACTATCTAGGTTAACGAACGGGCACTTGGACTATCTAGGTTAACTAGCGGGCACTTGGACTATGTAGGTTAACTAGCGAGCACTTGGAGTATCTAGGTTAACTAGCGGACCTTTGTCTACGTACGTTAACTAGCGGGCCCTTGGACGATATAGGTTAACTCGAGGGTACTTGGACTATCTAGGTTAACTAGCGTGCACTTGGACTATCTAGGTTAACTAGCGTGCACTTGGACTATCTAGGTTAACTAGCGGGCACTTGGATGATCAATGTTAAATAGCGGGCACTTGGACTATCTAGGTTAGCTAACGGGCACTTGGACTAAGTACGTCCCCTAGTGGGTACTTGGACACCCTAGGTTAACTAACGGGCACTAGGACTATCTAGGTTAAATAGCGGGCACTTGGACTATGTAGGTCAACTAGGAGCCCTTGGACAATCTAGGTTAGCTAACTGGCACTTGGACTATGTAGGTTAACTAGCAGACACTTGCCCGATCTAGCTTAACTAGCGGGCTCTTGCACTATGTAGGTTAACTAGTGGGCACTTGGACGATCTAGGTTAACTAGCGGGCACTTGGACTATGTAGGTTCCCTAGCGGGCATTTGGACTATATAGATAACCTAGCGGGCACTTAGACTTTGTAGGTTAGCTAGCGGGCCCTTGGACTATGTAGGTTAACTAGCGGGCCCTTGGGCTATGTAGGTTACCTAGCGGGCACTTGGACGATCTAGGTTAACTAGCGAGTACTTGGACTATGTAGGTTAACTAGCGGGCCCTTGGACTATGTAGATTAACTAGCGGCACTTGGACTATCTACGTTAACTAGCGGGCCCTTGGACTATGTAGATTCCCTAGCGGGCATTTGGACTACATAGAAAACCTAGCGGGCACTTAGATTTTGTAGGATACCTAGCGGGCACTTGGACTATTTATTTTACCTAGCTGGCACTTGAACTATCTACGTTACCTAGCGGGTTCTTGGAGTATGTAGGTAACCTAGCGGGCTGTTGGACTATCTAGGTTAACTAACGGGCACTTGGACTATGTAGATTCCCTAGCGGGCCCTTGGACTATGCAAGTTCCCTAGCGGGCACTTGGACTATGTAGGGTCCCTAGCGGGCACATGGATTATGTAGGTTCCCTATCGGACACTTGGACTATGTAGGTTAACTAGCGGGCCCTTGGACTATCTAGGTTAACTAGCGGGCACTTGGACTATCTAGATTAACTAGCGGGCCCTTGGACTATCTAGGTTTACTAGCGGGCACTTGGACAATCTAGGTTAACCAGCGGGCACTTGGACTATGTCATTTCCCTAGCGGGCATTTGGATTATTTAGGTTACCTATTGTGCACTTGGATTATGTAGGTTACCTAGCGGGCACTTGGACTATGTAGGTTAACTAGAAGGCACTTGGACTATCAAGGTTACCTAGCGGGCCATTGGACTATGTAGGTTACCAGCGGGCACTTGGACTATCTAGGTTAACGAACGTGCACTTGGACTATGTAGGTAACCTAGCGGGCACATGGACTGTCTAGGTTACCTAGCGGGCACTTGGCCTATCTACGTTAACGAACGGGCACTTGGACTATGTAGGTTAACTAGGGGACACTTCGACTATCTAGGTTAGCTAATGGGCAATTGGACTATCTAGGTTACCTAGCGGGCACTTGGACTATGTAGGTTCCCTTGCGGGCACTTGGACTATGTAGGTTCCCTTGCGGGCACTTGGACTATTTAGGTTACCTAGCAGGCACTTTGACTATCTAGGATAACTAACGGGCACTTGGACTATGTAGGTTGCCTAGTGAGCACTTGGACTATGTAGGTTCCCTAGCGAGCACTTGGACTATGTAGGTTCCCTGTCAGGTACTTGGACTGTCTAGGTTAACTAGGGGGCAATTGGACTGTCTAGGTTACCTAGCTGGAACTTGGACTATGTAGGTTAACTAGCGGGCACTTGGACTATCAAGGTTAACTAGCGGGCCCTTGCTCTATGTAGGTTAACTAGCAAGCCTTTGGACTATGTAACTTAAGTAGAGGGCACTTTGATGATCCTGTTTAACTAGCGGGCACTTGGACTATCTAGGTTAAGTAGTGGGCACTTGGACTATGTAGGTTCCCTAGTGGGCACTTTGACTATGTATGTTCCCTAGCGGGCACTTGGACTATCTAGGTTAACTAGCGGGCACTTGGACAATGTAGGTTCCCTAGTGGGCACTTTGATATGTAGGTTCCCTAGCGTGCACTTGGACAATCTAGGTTAACTAGCGGGTACTTGGACTATGTAGATTAACGAGCGGGCCCTTGGACTATGTAGATTATCTAGCAGCACTTGGACTGTCTATGTTAACTAGCGGGCCCTTGGACTATGTAGATTCCCTAGCGGGCACTTGGACTCTGTATGTTCCCTACGGACACTTGAACTATGTAGGTTCCCTAGCAGGCACTTGGACTATGTAGGTTAACTACCTGGCACTTGGATTATGTAGGTTAACTAGCGGGCCCTTGGACTATCTAGGTTACCTAGCGGGTACTTGGAGTATGTAGGTTAACTACCGGGCACATGCACTATCTAGGTTACCTAGCGGGCACTTGGACTATGTACGTTCCCTAGCGGGCACTTGGACAATCTATGCTAACCAGTGGGCACTTGGACTATCTATGTTAACTACGGGGCACTTGGACTATGTAGGTTAACTAGGGGACACTTGCACTATAGATTACCTAGCGGCACTTGGACTATGTAGGTTAACTAGCGTGCACTTGGACTATGTAGGTTAACTAGAGGACACTTGGACGATCTAGGTTAACTAGTGGGCCCTTGGACTATGTAGGTTAACAAACGGGCATTTGGACTATGTAGGTTACCTAGCAGAGACTTGGACTGTCTAGGTTACCTAGAGGGCACTTGGCTATCTAGGTTAACGAACGGGCACTTGGACTATCTAGTTTGCCTAGCGGGCAATTGGACTATGTAAGTTACCTAGCGGGCACTTGGACTATCTAGGTTACCTAGAGGGCACTTGGACTATGTAGGTTAACTAGCGTGCAATTGGACTATGTATGTTGCACAGCGGGCAGTTGGACTATCTAGGTTAGGGAACGGGCACTTGAACTATATAGATTACCTAGCGGACCCTTTGACTATGTAGGTTACCTAGCGGGCACTTGGACTATCTAGGTTAACGAAAGGGCACTTGGACTATGTAGGTTACCTAGCGGGTATTTGGATTATCTAGGTTAGCTAACAGGAACTTGGAATATCTAGGTTACCTAGCGGGCACTTGGACTATCTAGTTTAACTAGCGGGTTCTTGGACTATGTAGGTTAACTAGCGGGCACTTGGACTATCTTGGTTAACTAGCTGACCTTGGATTATGTAGGTTAACTAGCAGGCACTTGGACTATCTAGGTTAACTAGCTGACCTTGGACTATGTAAGTTAACTAGCGGGCACTTGGACTATCTAGGTTAACTAGCGGGCACTTGCACAATGCAGGCTCCCTAGCGGGCACTTGGACTATGTAAGTTCCCTAGCGGGCACTTGGACTATATAGGTTCCCTACGGGCACTTGGAATATGTAGGTTCCCTATCGGGCATTTGGACTATGTAGGTTCCTTTGTGGGCACTTGGACTATGTAGGTTCCCTATCAGGCACTTGGACTATGTAAGTTACCTAGCGGGCACTTGGACTATCTTGGATACCTAACGGGCACTTGGACTAACTAGGTTAACGAATGGGCACTTGGACTATGTAGGTTAACTAGCGGGCACTTGGACTATCTAGGTTAACTAGCTGACCTTGGACTATGTAGGTTAACTATCGGGCACATCGACGATCTAGGTTAACTAGCGGGCACTTGGACTATCTAGGTTAACTAGCGTTCACTTGCACAATGCAGGTTCCCTAGCGGGCACTTGGACTATATAGGTTCCCTATGGGCACTTGGACTATCTAGGTTCCCTAACGGGCACTTGGAATATGTAGGTTCCCTATCGGGCCCTTGGACTATGTAGGTTAACTAGCGGGCCTTTGGACTATGTAGGTTAACTAGCGGGCACTTGGACGATCTAGGTTAACTAGCAGGTACTTGGACTATGTAGGTCAACTAGCGGGCCCTTGAACTATGTAGATTAACTAGCGGCACTTGGACTATCTACATTAACTAGCGGGCCCTTGGACTATGTAGATTCCCTAGCGGGCACTTCTACTATGCATGTTCCAGAGCGGTCACTTGGACTATGTAGGTTCCCTAGCAGGCACTTGGACTACGTAGGTTCCCTAGCGGGCACTTGTACTATGTAGGTTAACTAGCGGACACTTGGACGATCTAGGTTAACTAGCGGGTACTTGGACTATGTAGGTTAACTAGCGGGTCCTTGAACTATGTAGATTAACTAGCGGCACTTGGACTATCTACATTAACTAGCGGGCCCTTGGACTATGTAGATTCCCTACCGGGCACTTGGACTACCTAGGTTCCCTAGGGGGCACTTAGACTCTGTATGTTTCCTAGCGGGCACTTGAACTATGTATGTTCCTTACGGACACTTGAACTATGTAAGTTAACTACCGGGCACTTGGACTATGTAGGTTAACTAGCGGGCCCTTGGACTATCTAGGTTACCTAGCGGGCACTTGGACTATGTAGGTTAACAACCGGGCACTTGCACCATCAAGGTTACCTAGCCGGCACTTGGACTATGTACGTTCCCTAGCGGGCACTTGGACTATCTATGTTAACTAGCGGGCCCTTGGACTATGTAGGTTAACTAGCGGGCACTTGGACGATCTAGGTTAACTAGCGGGTACTTGGACTATGTAGGTTAACTAGCGGGCCCTTGGACTATGTAGATTAACTAGCGGCACTTGGACTATCTACGTTAACTAGCGGGCCCTTGGACTATGTAGATTCCTTAGCGGGCACTTCTACTATGCATGTACCAGAGCGGTCACTTGGACTATGTAGGTTCCCTAGCAGGCACTTGGACTACGTAGGTTCCCTAGCGGGCACTTGTACTATGTAGGTTAACTAGCGGGCACTTGGACGATCTAGGTTAACTAGCGGGTACTTGGACTAAGTAGCTTAACTAGCGGGCCCTTGAACTATGTAGATTAACTAGCGGCACTTGGACTATCTACATTAACTAGCGGGCCCTTGGACTATGTAGATTCCCTAGCGGGCACTTCTACTATGCATGTTCCAGAGCGGTCACCTGGACTATGTAGGTTCCCTAGCAGGCACTTGGACTACGTAGGTTCCCTAGCGGGCAATTGTACTATGTAGGTTAACTAGGGACGCTTGGACGATCTAGGTTAACTAGCGGGTACTTGGACTATGTAGGTTAACTAGCGGGCCCTTGAACTATGTAGATTAACTAGCGGCACTTGGACTATCTACATTAACTAGCGGGCCCTTGGACTATGTAGATTAACTAGCGGCACTTGGACTATCTACGTTAACTAGCGGGCCCTTGGACTATGTAGATTCCTTAGCGGGCACTTCTACTATGCATGTACCAGAGCGGTCACTTGGACTATGTAGGTTCCCTAGCAGGCACTTGGACTACGTAGGTTCCCTAGCGGGCACTGGTACTATGTAGGTTAACTAGCGGGCACTTGGACGATCTAGGTTAACTAGCGGGTACTTGGACTAAGTAGCTTAACTAGCGGGCCCTTGAACTATGTAGATTAACTAGCGGCACTTGGACTATCTACATTAACTAGCGGGCCCTTGGACTATGTAGATTCCCTAGCGGGCACTTCTACTATGCATGTTCCAGAGCGGTCACCTGGACTATGTAGGTTCCCTAGCAGGCACTTGGACTACGTAGGTTCCCTAGCGGGCAATTGTACTATGTAGGTTAACTAGGGACGCTTGGACGATCTAGGTTAACTAGCGGGTACTTGGACTATGTAGGTTAACTAGCGGGCCCTTGAACTATGTAGATTAACTAGCGGCACTTGGACTATCTACATTAACTAGCGGGCCCTTGGACTATGTAGATTCCCTAGCGGGCACTTGGACCACCTAGGTTCCCTAGGGGGCACTTAGACTCTGTATGTTCCCTAGCGGACACTTGAACTATGTATGTTCCTTACGGACACTTGAACTATGTAAGTTAACTACCGGGAACTTGGACTATCTAGGTTACCTAGCGGGCACTTGGATTATGTAGGTTAACTACCGGGCACTTGCACCATCTAGGTTACCTAGCGGGCACTTGGACTATGTACGTTCCCTAGCGGGCACTTGGACTATCAATGTTAACTAGCGGGCACTTGGACTATGTAGGTTAACTAGGGGACACTTGCACTATTTAGGTTACCTAGCGGCAGTTCGACTATCTAGCTTAACTAGCGGGCACTTGCACAATGCAGGATCCCTAGCGGGCACTTTGACTATGTAGGTTCCCTAGCGGGCACTTGGACTATGTAGGTTCCCTATCAGGCACTTGGACTATGTAGGTTAACTAGCGGGCACTTGGATGATCAAGGTTAATTAGGGGGCACTTGGACTATCTAGGATAACTAGCGGGCACTTGGACTATCTAGGTTAATTAGCGGGCATATACAATGCAGGTTCCCTGGCGGGCACTTTGACTATGTAGGTTCTCTAGCGGGCACTTGGACTATATAGGTTCCCTACGGGCACTTGGTCTATCTAGGTTCCCTAACGGGCACTTGGAATATGTAGGTTCTCTATCGGGCACTTGGACTATGTAGGTTCCTCAGCGGGCACTTGGACTATGTAGGTTCCCTAACGGGCACTTGGACTATCTAGGTTACCTAGCGGGCACTTGGACTATGTAGGTTAACTAGCGGACAATTGGACGATCTAGGTTACCTAGCGGGCACTTGGACTATCTAGGTTAACGAACGGGCACTTGGACTATATAGGTTAACTAGCGGGCACTTGGACTATCTAGGTTAACTAGCTGACCTTGGACTATGTAGGTTAACTATCGGGCACTTCGACTATCTAGGTTAACTAGCGGGCACTTGGACTATCTAGGTTAACTAGCGTTCACTTGCACAATGCAGGTTCCCTAGCGGGCACTGTGACTATGTAAGTTCCCTACGGACATTTGGACAATGTAGGTTAACTAGCAGGCACTTGAACTATCTAGGTTAATAGCGGGCACTTGGACTATCTAGGTTAATTAGCGGGCACTTGTACAATGTAGGTTCCCTAGCGGGCACTTTGACTATGTAGGTTCCCTAGCGGGCACTTGGACTATATAGGTTCCCTATGGGCACTTGGACTATCTAGGTTCCCTAACTGGCACTTGGAATATGTAGGTTCCCTATCGGGCACTTGGACTATGTAGGTTTCTCAGCGGGCACTTGGACTATGTAGGTTCCCTAATGGGCACTTGGAATATGTAGGTTCCCTATCGGGCACTTGGACTATGTAGGTTCCTCAGCGGGCACTTGGACTATGTAGGTTCCCTATCGGGCATTGGACTATGTAGGTTAACTAGCGGACACTTTGACAATCTAGGTTACCTAGCGGGCACTTGAACTATGTACATACCCTAGCGGGCACTTGGACTATCTAGGTTACCTAGCGGGCACTCGGACTATGTACATCCCCTAGTGGTAACTTGGACTATCTAGGTTAACTAGAGGGCACTTAGATGATCTAGGTTAACTAGCGGGCACGTCGACTATCTAGGTTAACTAGCGGGTTCTTGGACTATGTAGGTTAACTAGCGGGCACTTGGACTATCTTGGTTAACTAGCTGACCTTGGATTATGTAGGTTAACTAGCAGGCACTTGGACTATCTAGGTTAACTAGCTGACCTTGGACTATGTAAGTTAACTAGCGGGCACTTGGACTATCTAGGTTAACTAGCTGACCTTGGACTATGTAGGTTAACTATCGGGCACTTCGACGATCTAGGTTAACTAGCGGGCACTTGGACTATCTAGGTTAACTAGCGGGCACTTGGACTATCAAGATTAACTAGCGGGCCCTTGGACTATCTAGGTTTACTAGCGGGCACTTGCACTATCTAGGTTAAGTAGCAGGCAATTGGACTATGTAGTTTCCCTAGCGGGCATTTGGATTATTTAGGTTACTTAGTGGGCACTTGGACTATGTAGGTTACCAGCGGGCACTTGGACTATCTAGGTTAACGAACGTGCACTTGTACTATGTAGGTAACCTAGCGGGCACTTGGACTGTCTAGGTTAACGAACGGGCACTTGGACTATTTAGGTTAACTAGCGGACACTCCGACTATCTAGGTTAGCTAACGGGCAATTGGACTATCTAGGTTACCTAGTGGGCACTTGGAATATGTAGGTTCCCTAGCGGGCACTTGGACTATTTAGGTTACCTAGCAGGCACTTTGATTATCTAGGTTAACTAACGGGCATTTGGACTATGTAGGTTGCCTAGCGAGCACTTGGACTATGTAGGTTCCCTAGCGAGCACTTGGACTATGTAGGTACCCTATCGGGTACTTGGACTGCCTAGGTTAACTAGCAGGCAATTGGACTGTCTAGGTTACCAAGTGGGCACAGGGACTATGTAGTTTACCTAGCAGGCACTTGGACTATGTAGGTTAACTAGCGGGCCCTTGGACTATCTAGGTTACCTAGCGGGCACTTGGACTATGTAGGTTAACTACCGGGCACTTGCACCATCTAGGTTACCTAGCGGGCACTTGGACTATGTACGTTCCCTAGCGGGCACTTGGACTATCTATGTTAACTAGCGGGCACTTGGACTATGTAGGCTAACTAGGGGACACTTGCACTATTTAGGTTACCTAGCGGCACTTCGACTATCTAGCTTAACTAGCGGGCACTTGCACAATGCAGGTTCCCTAGCGGGAACTTTGACTATGTAGGTTCCCTAGCGGGCACTTGGACTGTATAGGTTCCCTAATGGGCACTTGGACTATGTAGGTTCCTCCGCGGGTACTTGGACTCTGTAGGTTCCCTATCAGGCACTTGGACTATGTAGGTTAACTAGCGGGCACTTGGATGATCTAGGTTAACTAGCGGGCACTTGGACTATCTAGGTTAACTAGCGGGCACTTGGACTATCTAGTTTAATTAGGGGGCACTTATACAATGCAGGTTCCCTAGCGGGCACTTTGACTATGTAGGTTCCCTAGCGGGCACTTGGACTATATAGGTTCCCTATGGGCACTTGGACTATCTAGGTTCCCTAACGGGCACTTGGAATATGTAGGTTCCCTATCGGGCACTTGGACTATGTAGGTTCCTCAGCGGGTCCTTGTACTATGTAGATTCCCTAGCGGGCATTTGGACTACCTAGGTTTCCTAGGGGGCACTTAGACTCTGAATCTTCCCTAGCAGGCAATTGAACTATGTATGTTCCTTACGGACACTTGAACTATGTAAGTTAACTACCGGGCACTTGGACTATGTAGGTTAACTAGCGGGCCCTTGGACTATCTAGGTTACCTAGCGGGCACTTGGACTATGTAGGTTCCCTAACGGGCACTTGGACTATCTAGGTTCCCTAACGGGCACTTGGAATATGTAGTTTCCCTATCGGGCACTTGGACTATGTAGGTTCCTCAGCGGGCACTTGGACTATGTAGGTTCCCTAACGGGCACTTGGAATATGTAGGTTCCCTATCACGCACTTTGACTATGTAGGTTCGTCAGCGGGCACTTGGACTATGTAGGTTACCGAGCGGGCACTTGGACTATCTTGGTTAACTAGCAGGCACTTGGATTATCTAGGTTAACTAATGGGGACTTGGACTACGTATGTTCCAGTGCGGGCACTTGGACTATCTAGGTTACCTAGCGGGCACTTGGACTATGTAGGTTAACTAGCGGACAGTTGGACGATCTAGGTTAACAAGCGGGTACTTGGACTATCTAGGTTAACTAGCGGTCCCTTGGACAATAGGTTAGCTAGCGGACACTTGCACTATGTAGGTTAACTAGTGGGCCCATTGACTATGTAGGTCAACTAGTGGGCACTTGGACGATAGAGGTTAACTAGCGGGTACTTGGACGATATAGGTTAACTAGCGGGCACTTGGATTATCTAGGTTACCTAGCGGGCACTTGGACTGTCTAGGTTAACGAACGGGCACTTGGACTATGTAGGTTAACTAGCGGACACTCCGACTATCTAGGTTAGCTAACGGGCAATTGGACTATCTAGGTTACCTAGCGGGCACTTGGAATATGTAGGTTCCCTAGCGGGCACTTGGACTATTTAGGTTACCTAGCAGGCACTTTGACTATCTAGGTTAAGTAACGGGCATTTGGACAATGTAGGTTGCCTAGCGAGCACTTGGACTATGTCGGTTCCCTATCGGGTACTTGGACTGTCTAGGATAACTAGCGGGCAATTGGACTGTCTAGGTTACCAAGTGGGCACAGGGACTATGTAGTTTACCTAGCAGGCACTTGGACAATGTAGGTTAACTAGCGGGCCCTTGTACTATCTAGGTTACCTAGCAGGCACTTGGACTATGTAGGTTAACTACCGGGCACTTGCACCATCTAGTTTACCTAGCGGGCACTTGGACTATGTACGTTCCCTAGCGGGCCCTTGGACTATCTATGTTAACTAGCGGGCACTTGGACTATGTTGGTTAACTAGGGGACACTTGCACTATGTAGGTTACCTAGCGGCACTTCAACTATCTAGCTTAACTAGCGGGCACTTGCACAATGCAGGTTCCCTAGCGGGCACTTGACTATGTAGGTTCCCTAGCAGGCATTTGGACTGCATAGGTTCCCTAACGGGCACTTGGACTATGTAAGTTCCCTATCAGGCACTTGGACTATGTAGGTTGACTACCGGGCACTTAGATGATCAAGGTTAACTAGTGGGCACTTGGACTATCTAGGTTAACTAGCGGGCACTTGGACTATCTAGGTTAATTAGCGGGCACTTATACAATGCAGGTTCCCTAGCGGGCACTTTGACTATGTAGGTTCCCTAGCGGGCACTTGGACTATATAGGTTCCCTACAGGCACTTGGACTATCTAGGTTCCCTAACGGGCACTTGGAATATGTAGGTTCCCTATCGGGCACTTGAACTATGTAGGTTACAGCGGGCCCTTGGACTATGTAGATTCCCTAGCAGGCATTTGGACTACCTAGGTTCCCTAGGGGGCACTTAGACTCTGTATGTTCCCTAGCGGACAATTGAACTATGTATGTTCCTTAGGGACACTTGAACTATGTAAGTTAACTACCGGGCACTTGGAATATGTAGGTTAACTAGCGGGCCCTTGGACTATCTAGGTTACCTAGCGGGCACTTGGACAATGTAGGTTAACTACCGGGCACTTGCACCATCTAGGTTACCTAACGGGCACTTGGACTATGTACGTTCCCTAACGGGCACTTGGACTATCTATGTTAACTAGCGGGCACTTGGACTATGTAGGTTAAATAGGGGACACTTGCACTATGTAGGTTACCTAGCGGCACTTCGACTATCTAGCTTAACTAGCGGGCACTTGAACAATGCAGGTTCCCTAGCGGGCACTTTGACTATGTAGGTTCCCTAGCGGGCACTTGGACTATATAGGTTCCCTACGGGCACTTGGACTATCTAGGTTCCCTAACGGGCACTTGGAATATGTAGGTTCCCTACCGAGCACTTGGACTATGTAGGTTTCTCAGCGGGTACTTTGATTATGTAGGTTCCCTAGCGGGCACTTGGACTGTATAGGTTCCCTAACGGGCACTTGGACTATGAGGTTCCTCCGCGGGCACTTGGACTATGTAGGTTCCCTATCAGGCACTTGGACTATGTAGGTTAACTAGCGGGCACTTGGATGATCAAGGTTAACTAGCGGGCACTTGGACTATCTAGGTTAACTAGCGGGCACTTGGACTATCTAGGTTAATTAGCGGGCACTTAAACAATGCAGGTTCCCTAGCGGGCACTTTGACAATGTAGGTTCCCTAGCGGGCACTTGGACTATATAGGTTCCCTACGGGCACTTGGACTATCTAGGTTCCCTAACGGGCACTTGGAATATGTAGTTTCCCTATCGGGCACTTGGACTATGTAGGTTCCTCAGCGGGCACTTGGCCTATGTAGGTTCCCTAATGGGCACTTGGAATATGTAGTTTCCCTATCGGGCACTTTGACTATGTAGGTTCGTCAGCGGGCACTTGGACTATGTAGGTTACCTAGTGGGCACTTGGACTATCTAGGTTAACTAGCGGGCACTTGGACGATCTAGGTTAACTAGCGGGTACTTGGACTATCTAGGTTAATTAGCGGTCCCTGGGAAAATAGGTTAACTAGCGGACACTTGCACTATGTAGGTTAACTATCGGGCCCATTGACTATGTAGATTAACTAGTGGGCACTTGGACGATCTAGGTTAACTAGCGAGCACTTGGACGATATAGGTTAACTAGCGGGCACTTGGATTATCTAGGTTACCTAGCGGGCACTTGGACTGTCTAGGTTAACGAACGGTCACTTGGACTATGTAGGTTAACTAGCGGACACTCCGACTATCTAGGTTAGCTAACGGGCAATTGGACTATCTAGGTTACCTAGCGGGCACTTGGAATATGTAGGTTCCCTAGCGGGCACTTGGACTATTTAGGTTACCTAGCAGGCACTTTGACTATCTAGGTTAACTAACGGGCATTTGGACTATGTAGGTTGCCTAGCGAGCACTTGGACTATGTCGGTTCCCTAGCGAGCACTTGGACTATGTAGGTTCCCTATCGGGTACTTGGACTGTCTAGGTTAACTAGCGGGCAATTGGACTGTCTAGGTTACCAAGTGGGCACAGGGACTATATAGTTTACCTAGCAGGCACTTGGACAATGTAGGTTAACATGCGGGCCCTTGGACTATCTAGGTTACCTAGCGGGCACTTGGACTATCTAGGTTAATTAGCGGGCACTTATACAATGCAGGTTCCCTAGCGGGCACTTTGACTATGTAGGTTCCCTAGCGGGCACTTGGAATATGTAGTTTCCCTATCGGGCACGTGGACTATGTAGGTTCCTCAGCGGGCACTTGGACTATGTAGGTTCCCTAATGGGCAATTGGAATATGTAGTATCCCTATCGGGCACTTTGACTATGTAGGTACGTCAGCGGGCACTTGGACTATGTAGGTTACCTAGAGGGCACTTGGACTATCTAGGTTAACTAGCAGGCACTTGGATTATCTAGGTTAACTAATGGGGACTTGGACTATGTATGTTCCAGTGCGGGCACTTGGACTATCTAGGTTCCCTAAAGGGCACTTGGACTATCTAGGTTACCTAGCGGGCACTTGGACTATGTAGGTTAACTAGCGGACAATTGGACGATCTAGGTTAACTAGCGGGTACTTGGACTATCTAGGTTAATTAGCGGTCCCTTGGACAATAGGTTAACTAGCGGACACTTGCACTATGTAGGTTAACTAGCGGGCCCATTGACTATGTAGATTAACTAGTGGGCACTTGGACGATCTAGGTAAACTAGCGGGTACTTGGACGATATAGGTTAACTAGCGGGCACTTGGATTATCTAGGTTACCTAGCGGGCACTTGGACTGTCTAGGTTAACGAACGGGCACTTGGACTATGTAGGTTAACTAGCGGACACTCCGACTATCTAGGTTAGCTAACGGGCAATTGGACTATCTAGGTTACCTAGCGGGCACTTGGAATATGTAGGTTCCCTAGCGGGCACTTGGACTATTTAGGTTACCTAGCAGGCACTTTGACTATCTAGGTTAAGTAACGGGCATTTGGACTATGTAGGTTGCCTAGCGAGCACTTGGACTATGTAGGTTCCCTAGCGAGCACTTGGACTATGTAGGTTCCCTATCGGGTACTTGGACTGTCTAGGTTAACTAGCGGGCACAGGGACTATGTAGTTTACCTAGCAGGCACTTGGACAATGTAGGTTAACTTGCGGGCCCTTGGACTATCTAGGTTACCTAGCAGGCACTTGGACTATGTAGGTTAACTACCGGGCACTTGTACCACCTAGTTTACCTAGCGGGCACTTGGACTATGTACGTTCCCTAGCGGGCACTTGGACTATCTATGTTAACTAGCGGGCACTTGGACTATGTAGGTTAACTAGGGGACACTTGCACTATGTAGGTTACCTAGCGGCACTTCGACTATCTAGCTTAACTAGCGGGCACTTGCACAATGCAGGTTCCCTAGCGGGCACTTTGACTATGTAGGTTCCCTAGCGGGCACTTGGACTGTATAGGTTCCCTAACGGGCACTTGGACTATGTAGGTTCCTCAGCGGGCACTTGGACTATGTAGGTTCCCTATCAGGCACTTGGACTATGTAGGTTAACTAGCGGGTACTTGGATGATCAAGGTTAACTAGGGGGCACATGGACTATCTAGGTTAACTAGCGGGCACTTGGACTATCTAAGTTAATTAGCGGGCACTTATACAATGCAGGTTCCCTAGCGGGCACTTGGACTATGTAGGTTCCCTAGCGGGCACTTGGACTATATAGGTTCCCTACGGGCACTTGGACAATCTAGGTTCCCTAACGGGCACTTGGAATATGTAGGTTCCCTATCGGGCACTTGGACTATGTAAGTTCCTCAGCGGGCACTTGGACTATGTAGGTTCCCTAACGGGCACTTGGAATATGTAGGTTCCATATCGGGCACTTTGACTATGTAGGTTCGTCAGCAGGCACTTGGACTATGTAGGTTACCTAGCGGGCACTTGGATTATCTAGGTTAATTAGCAGGCACTTGGATTATCTAGGTTAACTAATGGGGACTTGGACTATGTATGTTCCAGTGCGGGCACTTGGACTATCTAGGTTCCCTAAAGGGCACTTGGACTATCTAGGTTACCTAGCGGGGACTTGGACTATGTAGATTAACTAGCGGACAATTGGACGATCTAGGTTAACTTGCGGGTACTTGGACTATCTAGGTTAACTAGCGGTCCCTTGGACAATAGGTTAACTAGCGGACACTTGCACTATGTAGGTTAACTAGTGGGGCCATTGACTATGTAGGTTAACTAGTGGGCACTTGGACTATCTAGGTTAACTAGCGGGCAAGTGGACGATATAGGTTAACTAGCAGGCACTTGGATTATCTAGGTTACCTAGCGGGCACTTGGACTATGTACGTTCCCTAGCGGGCATTTGGACTATATAGATAACCTAGCGGGCACTTAGACTCTGTAGGTTACCTAGCGGGCACTTGGACTATCTAGGTTAACGAACGGGCACTTGGACTATGTAGGTTAACTAGCGGGCACTTGGACTATCTAGGTTAACTAGCTGACCTTGGACTACGTAGGTTAACTATCGGGCACTTCGACTATCTAGGTTAACTAGCAGGCACTTGGACTATCTAGGTTAACTAGCGTTCACTTGCACAATGCCGGTTCCCTAGCGGGCACTGTGACTATGTAAGTTCCCTACGGGCATTTGGACTATCTAGGTTAACTAGCGGGCACTTGGACTATCTAGGTTAATTAGCGGGCACTTGTAAAATGCAGGTTCCCTAGCGGGCACTTTGACTATGTAGGTTCCCTAGCGGGCACTTGGACTATATAGGTTCCCTATGGGCACTTGGACTATCTAGGTTCCCTAACTGGCACTTGGAATATGTAGGTTCCCTGTCGGGCACTTGGACTATGTAGGTTCCTCAGCGGGCACTTGGACTATGTATGTTCCCTAACGGGCACTTGGAATTTGTAGGTTCCCTATCGGGCACTTGGACAATGTAGGTTCCTCAGCGGGCACTTGGACTATGTAGGTTCCCTATCGGGCATTGGACTATGTAGGTTAACTAGCGGACACTTGGACAATCTAGGTTACCTAGCGGGCACTTGAACTATGTACATACCCTAGCGGGCACTTGGACTATCTTGGATACCTAGCGGGCACTTGGACTATGTACGTCCCCTAGCGGGCACTTGGACTATCTAGGTTAACTAGCGGGAACTTGGATAATCTAGATTAACTAGCGGGCCCTTGGACTATCTAGGTTTACTAGCGGGCAATTGGATTATCTAGGTTAACTAGCGGGCACTTAGACAATCTAGGTTAACTAGCGGGCACTTGGACTATCTATGTTAACTAGCGGGCACTTGGACTATGTAGGTTCCTCCGCGGGCACTAGGACTATGTAGGTTCCCTATCAGCCTCTTGGACTATGTAGGTTAACTAGCGGACACTTGGATGATCAAGGTTAACTAGCGGGCACTTGGACTATCTAGGTTAACTAGCGGGCACTTGGACTATCTAGGTTAATTAGCGGGCACTTATACAATGCAGGTTCCCTAGCGGGCAATTTGACTATGTAGGTTCCCTAGCGGGCACTTGGACTATATAGGTACCCTATGGGCACTTGGACTATCTATGTTCCCTAACGGGCACTTGGAATATGTAGGTTCCCTATCGGGCACTTGGACTATGTAGGTTCCTCAGCGCGCACTTAGACTATGTAGGTTACCTAGCGGGGACTTGGACTATCTAGGTTAACTAGCAGGCACTTGTATTATCGAAGTTAACTAATGGGGATTTGGACTATGTATGTTCCAGTGCGGGCACTTGGACTATCTAGGTTCCCTAAAGGGCACTTGGACTATCTAGGTTACCTAGCGGGGACTTGGACTATGTAGGTTAACTAGCGGACAATTGGACGATCTAGGTTAACTAGCGGGTACTTGGACTATCTAGGTTAACTAGCGGGCAAGTGGACGATATAGGTTAACTAGCAGGCACTTGGATTATCTAGGTTACCTAGCGGGCACTTGGACTATGTACGTTCCCTAGCGGGCATTTGGACTATATAGATAACCTAGCGGGCACTTAGACTCTGTAGGTTACCTAGCGGGCACTTGGACTATCTAGGTTAACGAACGGGCACTTGGACTATGTAAGTTAACTAGCGGCACTTGGACGATCTAGGTTACCTAGCGGGCACTTGGACTATGTAGGTTAGCTAAAAGGAACTTTGACTATCTAGGTTACCTAGCGGGCACTAGGATTATGTAGGTTACCTAACGGGCACTTGGACTATGTAGGTTAACTAGCGGACACTTGGACGATCTAGGTTAACTAGCCGGCACTTGGAATATCTAGGTTAATTAGGGGGCCCTTGGACTATGTAGGTTAACTAGCGGGCACTTGGACGATCTAGGTTACTTAACGGGCACTTGGACGATCTAGGTTAACTAGCGGGTACTTGGACTATCTAGGTTAATTAGCGGGCACTTGGACGATGCAGGTTCCCTAGTGGTCACTTTCACTATGTGGGTTCCATAGCGGACATTTGGACTATCTAGGTTACCTAACGGGCACTTGGAGTATGTAGGTTCCCTAGCGGGCACTTGGATTATGTAGGTTCCCTATCGGGCACTTGGACTATGTAGGTTACTAACGGGCATTTGGACTATGTAGGTTACTAGCGGGCACTTGGACGATCAAGGTTACCTAGCGGGCACTTGAACTATACAGGTTAACTAGCGAGCCCTTGGACTATCTAGGTTACCTAGTGGACACTTGGACTATGTAGGTTACCTAGCGTGCTCTTGGACTTTGTATGTTAGCTAACGGGCACTTGGACTATCTAGGTTACCTAGCGGGCACTTGGAATATGTAGGTTACCTAGCGGGCACTTGGACTATCTAGGTTACCTAACGGGCACTTCGACTATCTAGGTTACGTAGCGGGCACTTGGACTATGTAGGTTACCTACAGGACATTTGGATGATCTAGGTTAACTAGTGGGCCCTTGGACTATGTAGGTTACCTAGCAGGCACTTGCACTATCTAGGTTAGCGAACGGGGACTTGGATTATGTAGTTGACCTAGCAGGCACTTGGACTGTCTAAGTTACCTAGCGGGCACTGGGACTATCTAGGTTAACTAACGGACACTTGGACTATGTAGGTTACCTAGCGTGCACTTTGACTATGTATGTTAGCTAACGGGAACGTGGACTATCTAGGCAACCTTGCGGTCACTTGGACTATGTAGGTTACCTAGCAGGCACTTGGACTATCTAGGTTACTTAACGGGCACTAGAACTATGCAGGTAACCTAGCAGGCACTTGGACGAACTAGGTTAACGAGCGGGCCCTTAGACTATGTAGGTAACCTAGCGGGAACTTGGACTATCTAGATTAGCTAACAGTAACTTGTTCTATCTAGGTTACCTAGCAGGCACTTTGACTATGTAAGTTACCTAGCGGCGCTTGGACTATCTAGGTTACCTAGCGGGCACTTGGACTATCTAGGTTACCTAACGGGCACTTTGACTATCTAGGTTACCTAGGGGCCACTTGGACTATGTAGGTTAACTAGCGGACACTTGGACGATCTAGGTTAACTAGCCGGCACTTGGAATATCTAGGTTAACTAGGGGGCCCTTGGACTATGTAGGTTAACTAGCGGGCACTTGGACGATCTAGGTTAACTACCTGGCAATTGGACAATCTAGTTTAAGTAGCGGGTACTTGGACTATCTAGGTTAATTAACGGGCACTTGGACGATGCAGGTTCCCTAGTGGGCACTTTCACTATGTGGGTTCCATAGCGGACATTTGGACTATGTAGGTTACCTAACGGGCACTTGGAGTATGTAGGTTCCCTAGCGGGCACTTGGATTATGTAGGTTCCCTATCGGGCACTTGGACTATGTAGGTTACTAACGGGCATTTGGACTATGTAGGTTACTAGCGGGCATTTGGACTATGTAGGTTACCTAACGGGCACTTGGACTATGTACCTTCGCTATCGGTCACTTGGACAATGTTGGTTAACTAACGCGCACTAGGACTATGTAGGTTACCTAGCGGGCACTTGGACGATCAAGGTTACCTAGCGGACACTTGGACTATATAGGTTAACTAGCGAGCCCTTGGACTATCTAGGTTACCTAGCGGGCACTTGAACTATGTAGGTTAACTAGCGGGCACATGGACTATCTAGGTTACCTAGCGGGCACTTGGACTATGTACGTTCCCTAACGGGCACTTGGACTATGTAGGTTCCCTAGCGGGCACTTGGACTATCTAGGTTAGCTAACGGGCACTTGGACTATGTAAATTCCCTAGCGGGCACTAGGATTATGTAGGTTCCCTATCAGGCACTTGAACTATGTAGGTTACTAGCGGGCATTTGGACTATGTAGGTTACCTAACGGGCACTTGGACTATGAGGGTTCCGTATCGGGCACTTGGACAATGTTGGTTAACTAGCGGGCACTAGGACTATGTAGGTTACCTAGCGGGCACTTGGACTATCTAGGTTACCTAGTGGGAACTTGGACTATGTAGGTTACCTAGCGGGCATTTTGACTATCTTGGTTATTTAGTGGGCACTTGGACTATATAGGTTAACTAGCGGACACTTGGACGAACTAGGTTAACGAGCGGGCCCTTGGACTATGTAGGTTACCTAGCGGGCACTTGGACTATCTAGGTTAGCTAACAGGAACTTGGACTATCTAGGTTACCTAGTGGTCACTTTGACTATTTAGGTCACCTAGCCGGCACTTGGACTATCTAGGTTAGCTAACGGGCACTTGGACTACCTAGGTTACCTAGCGGGCACTTAGACTATGTAGGTTACCTAGCAGGCACTTGTACTATCTAGGTTACCTAACGGGCACTTGGACTGTGCAGGTAACCTAGCGGACACTTGGACTGTCTAGGTTACCTAGCGGGCACATGGATTTCTAGGTTAACGAACGGGCACTTGGACTATGTAGGTTGCCTAGCGGGCACTTGGCCGATCTATGTTAGGTAACGGGCACTAGGACTATCTAGGTTACCTAGCGGGAACTTGGACTATGTAGGTAACCTAGCGGGCACTTGGACGATCTAGGTTACTTAACGGGCACTTGGACGATCTAGGTTAACTAGCGGGTACTTGGACTATCTAGTTTAATTAGCGGGCACTTGGACGATGCAGGTTCCCTAGTGGGCACTTTCACTATGTGGGTTCCATAGCGGACATTTGGACTATCTAGGTTACCTAACGGGCACTTGGAGTATGTAGGTTCCCTAGCGGGCACTTGGATTATGTAGGTTCCCTATCGGGCACTTGGACTATGTAGGTTACTAACGGGCATTTGGACTATGTAGGTTACTAGCGGGCATTTGGACTATGTAGGTTACCTAACGGGCACTTGGACTATGTACCTTCGCTATCGGTCACTTGGACAATGTTGGTTAACTAACGCGCAATAGGACTATGTAGGTTACCTAGCGGGCACTTGGACGATCAAGGTTACCTAGCGGGCACTTGGACTATATAGGTTAACTAGCGAGCCCTTGGACTATCTAGGTTACCTAGCGGGCACTTGGACTATGTAGGTTAACTAGCGGGCACATGGACTATCTAGGTTACCTAGCGGGCACTTGGACTATGTACGTTCCCTAACGGGCACTTGGACTATGTAGGTTCCCTAGCGGGCACTTGGACTATCTAGGTTAGCTAACGGGCACTTGGACTATGTAAATTCCCTAGCGGGCACTAGGATTATGTAGGTTCCCTATCAGGCACTTGAACTATGTAGGTTACTAGCGGGCATTTGGACAATGTAGGTTACCTAACGGGCACTTGGACTATGAGGGTTCCGTATCGGGCACTTGGACAATGTTGGTTAACTAGCGGGCACTAGGTCTATGTAGGTTACCTAGCGGGCACTTGGACTATCTAGGTTAGGTAACGGGCACTTGGACTATCTAGGTTACCTAGTGGGAACTTGGACTATGTAGGTTACCTAGCGGGCATTTTGACTATCTTGGTTATTTAGTGGGCACTTGGACTATATAGGTTAACTAGCAGACACTTGGACGAACTAGGTTAACGAGCGGGCCCTTGGACTATGTAGGTTACCTAGCGGGCACTTGGACTATCTAGGTTAGCTAACAGGAACTTGGACTATCTAGGTTACCTAGTGGTCACTTTGACTATTTAGGTCACCTAGCCGGCACTTGGACTATCTAGGTTAGCTAACGGGCACTTGGACTACCTAGGTTACCTAGCGGGCACTTAGACTATGTAGGTTACCTAGCAGGCACTTGGACTATCTAGGTTACCTAACGGGCACTTGGACTATGCAGGTAACCTAGCGGGCACTTGGACTGTCTAGGTTACCTAGCGGGCACATGGATTTCTAGGTTAACGAACGGGCACTTGGACTATGTAGGTTGCCTAGCGGGCACTTGGCCGATCTATGTTAGGTAACGGGCACTAGGACTACCTAGGTTACCTAGCGGGAACTTGGACTATGTAGGTAACCTAGCGGGCACTTGGACTATCTAGGTTACTTAACGGGCACTTGGACGATCTAGGTTAACTAGCGGGCACTTCACGATATAGGTTAACTAGCGGACACGTGGATTAGCTAGGTTACCTAGCGGGCACTTGAACCATGTAGGTTAACTATTTGGCCCTTGGACTATCTAGGTTAGCTAACGGGCACTTGGACTATGTAGGTTAATTAGCGTGCACTTGGACTATGTAGGTGCCCTAGCGGGCATTTGGACTATATAGATTACCTAGCGGGCACTTGGACTTTGTAGGTTACCTAGCGGGCACTTGGACTATCTGGGTTACCTAGCGGGCACTTGGACTATCTAGGTTCCTTAGCGGGCACTTGGACTACATAGGTTCCCTAAAGGGCACTTGGACTATGTAGGTTCCCTAGCAGGCACTCGGACTATGAAGGTTCCCTAGTGGGCACTTGGACTATGTAGGTTCCATAGCAGGCCCTTTGACTATGTAATTTCTCTAACGGGCACTTGGATTTTGTGTGTTCCCTAGCAGGCCTTTGAACTATCTAGGTTACCTAACAGGCACTTGGACTATGTAGGTTCCCTAGCGGGCACTTGGACTATGTACGTTACTAGGGGGCATTTGGACTATGTAGGTTACCTACCGGATACTTGGACTATGTAGGTTCCTGATCAGGGACTTGGACAATATAGGTTAACTAGCGGGCACTAGGACTATGTAGGTTATCTAGTGGGTCCTTGTACTATGTAGGTTAACTAGCGGGCACTTTGACGATCTAGGTTAGCAAACGGGCACTTGGAATATGTAGGTTACCTAGCAGGCACTTGGACTATCTAGGTTACCTAGCGGGCACTTGGACTATCTAGGTTAACGAACGGGCACTTGGACTATGTGGTTACTTAGCGGGCACTTGGACTATCTCTGGTAGCTAACGGGCACATGGACTATCTCAGTTACCTAGCGGGCACTTGGACTATGTTGGTTACCAAGCGGGCACTTGGACAATCTAGGTTAACGAACGGGCACTTGGACTATGTAGGTTAGCTAACAGGAACTTGGACAATCTAGGTTAACTAGCGGGCATTTGGACGATGCAGGTTCCCTAGCGGGCACTTTGACTATGTAGGTTCCCTAGCGGGCACTTGGACTATGTGGGTACCCTAGTGGGCATTTGGACTATCTAGGCTTCCTAACGGGCATTTGGACTATGTAGGTTCCCTAGCGGGCACTTGGATTATGTAGGTTCCCGTCTTGCACTTGGACTATGTAGGTTACCTAGCGGGCACTTGGACTATGTAGGTTAACTAGCGGGCCCTTGCACTATGTAGGTTAACTAGCAGGCCCTTGGACTATGTAGGTTAACCAGCGGGCACTTAGTCCATCTAGGTTAACTAGTGGGCACTTGGAGGATATAGGTTAACTAGCGGACACTTGGATTAGCTAGGTTACCTAGCGGGCACTTGATCCATGTAGGTTAACTATTTGGCCCTTGGACTATCTAGGTTAGCTAACGGGCACTTGGACTATGTAGGTTAATTAGCGTGCACTTGGACTATGTAGGTGCCCTAGCGGGCATTTGGACTATATAGATTATCTAGCGGGCACTTGGACTTTGTAGGTTACCTAGCGGGCACTTGGAGTATGTAGGTTCCCTAGCGGGCACTTGGACTACATCGGTTCCCTAAAGGGCACTTGCACTATGCAGGTTCCCTAGCAGGCACTCTGACTATGAAGGTTCTCTAGCGGGCACTTGGACTATGTAGGTTCCATAGCAGGCCCTTTGACTATGTAAGTTCTCTAACGGGCACTTGGACTATGTATGTTAGCTAACGGGCACTTGGACTATGTAGGTTACCTAGCGGGCATTTGGACTATCTAGGTTACGTAGCGGGCACTTGGACTATGTAGGTGAACTAGAGGACATTAGGACGATCTAGGTTAACTAGTGGGCCCTTGGACTATGTAGGTTAACTAGCGGGCACTTGGACTATCTAGGTTAACTAGCCGGCACTTGGGCTATCAAGGTTAACTAGCGAGCCCTTGGACTATGTAGGTTAATTAGCGGGCCCTTGGACTTGTAGCTTACCTAGCGGGCACTTGGACTATGTATGTTAGCTAACGGGAATTTGGACTATCTAGGCTACCTAGCGGTCACTTGGACTATGTAGGTTACCTAGCGGGCACTTGGACTATCTAGGTTGCCTAACGGGCACTAGGACTATGCAGGTAACCTAGCCGGCATTGGAGTATCTTGGTTAGGAATGGGGACTTGGATTATGTAGGTGACCTACCAGGCATTTGTACTGTCTAGGTTACCTAGCGGGCACTTGGACTATCTAGGTTAACGAACGGGCACTTGGACTATGTAGGTTACCTAGCGTGCTCTTGGACTACGTATGTTAGCTAAGGGGCACTTGGACGATGCAGGTTCCCTAGCGGGCACTTTGACTATGTAGGTTCCTTTGCGGGCACTTGGACTATGTGGGTACCCTAGTGGGCATTTGGACTATCTAGGCTTCCTAACGGGCATTTGGACTATGTAGGTTCCCTAGCGGGCACTTGGATTATGTAGGTTCCCGTCTTGCACTTGGACTATGTAGGTTACCTAGCGGGCACTTGGACTACGTAGGTTAACTAGCGGGCCCTTGCACTATGTAGGTTAACTAGAAGGCCCTTGGACTTTGTAGGTTAACCAGCGGGCACTTAGACCATCTAGGTTAACTAGTGGGCACTTGGAGGATATAGGTTAACTAGCAGACACTTGGATTAGCTAGGTTACCTAGCGGGCACTTGAACCATGTAGGTTTACTATTTGGCCCTTGGACTATCTAGGTTAGCTAACGGGCACTTGGACTATGTAGGGTAATTAGCGTGCACTTGGACTATGTAGGTGCCCTAGCGGGCATTTGGACTATATAGATTATCTAGCGGGCACTTGGACTTTGTAGGTTACCTAGCGGGCACTTGGAGTATCTAGGTTCCCTAGCGGGCACTTGGACTACATAGGTTCCCTAAAGGGCACTTGCACTATGCAGGTTCCCTAGCAGGCACTCTGACTATGAAGGTTCTCTAGCGGGCACTTGGACTATGTAGGTTCCATAGCAGGCCCTTTGACTATGTAAGTTCTCTAACGGGCACTTGGACTATGTATGTTAGCTAACGGGCACTTGGACTATGTAGGTTACCTAGCGGGCACTTGGACTATCTAGGTTACGTAGCGGGCACTTGGACTATGTAGGTGAACTAGAGGACATTAGGACGATCTAGGTTAACTAGTGGGCCCTTGGACTATGTAGGTTAACTAGCGGGCACTTGGACTATCTAGGTTAACTAGCCGGCACTTGGGCTATCAAGGTTAACTAGCGAGCCCTTGGACTATGTAGGTTAACTAGCGGGCCCTTGGACTTGTAGCTTACCTAGCGGGCACTTGGACTAAGTAAGTTACCTAGCCGGCACTTGGACTATCTTGGTTAGCGAACGGGGACTTGGATTATGTAGGTGACCTACCAGGCACTTGTACTGTCTAGGTTACCTAGCGGGCACTTGGACTATCTTGGTTAACGAACGGGCACTTGGACTATGTAGGTTACCTAGCGTGCTCTTGGACTATGTATGTTAGCTAACGGGCACTTGGACTATCTAGGTTACCTAGCGGGCACTTGGAATATGTAGGTTACCTAGCGGGCACTTGGACTATCTAGGTTACCTAACGGGCACTTCGACTATCTAGGTTACGTAGCGGGCACTTGGACTATGTAGGTTACCCACAGGACATTTGGATGATCTAGGTTAACCAGTGGGCCCTTGGACTATGTAGGTTACCTAGCAGGCACTTGCACTATCTAGGTTAGCGAACGGGGACTTGGACTATGTAGTTGACCTAGCAGGCACTTGGACTGTCTAAGTTACCTAGCGGGCACTTGGACTATCTAGGTTAACGAACGGGCACTTGGACTATGTAGGTTACCTAGCGGGCACTTGGACTATGTATGTTAGCTAACGGGAATTTGGACTATCTAGGCTACCTTGTGGTCACTTGGACTATGTAGGTTACCTAGCGGGCACTTGGACTATCTAGGTTGCCTAACGGGCACTAGGACTATGCAGGTAACCTATCCGGCACTTGGAGTATCTTGGTTAGCGAACGGGGACTTGGATTATGTAGGTGACCTACCAGGCACTTGTACTGTCTAGGTTACCTAGTGGGCACTTGGACTATCTAGGTTAACGAACGGGCACTTGGACTATGTAGGTTACCTAGCGTGCTCTTGGACTATGTATGTTAGCTAACGGGCACTTGGACTATCTAGGTTACCTAGCGGGCACTTGGAATATGTAGGTTACCTAGCGGGCACTTGGACTATCTAGGTTACCTAACGGGCACTTCGACTATCTAGGTTACGTAGCGGGCACTTGGACTATGTAGGTTACCCACAGGACATTAGGATTATCTAGGTTAACTAGTGGGCCCTTGGACTATGTAGGTTACCTAGCAGGCACTTGCACTATCTAGGTTAGCGAACGGGGACTTGGACTATGTAGTTGACCTAGCAGGCACTTGGACTGTCTAAGTTACCTAGCGGGCACTTGGACTATCTAGGTTAACGAACGGGCACTTGGACTATGTAGGTTACCTAGCGGGCACTTGGACTATGTATGTTAGCTAACGGGAATTTGGACTATCTAGGCTACCTAGCGGTCACTTGGACTATGTAGGTTACCTAGCGGGCACTTGGACTATCTAGGTTGCCTAACGGGCACTAGGACTATGCAGGTAACCTAGCAGGCACTTGGACGTACTAGGTTAACGAGCGGGCCCTTAGACTATGTAGGTTACCTAGCGGGCACTTGGACTATCTAGGTTAGCTTACAGGAACTTGCTCTATCTAGGTTACCTAGCAGGCACTTTGACTATGTAAGTTACCTAGCGGCACTTGGACTATATAGGTTACCTAACGGGCACTTTGACTATCTAGGTTACCTAGCGGGCACTTGGACTATGTAGGTTACCTAAAGGGCTCTTTGACTATCTAGGTTACCTAGCGGGTACTTGGACTATCTAGGTTAACTAGCGGGCACTTGCACTATCTAGGTTCACTAACGGGCACTTGTACTATGTAAATTCCCTAGCGGACACTTGGAATATGTAGGTTCCCTATCAGGCACTTGGACTATGTAGGTTACTAGCGGGCATTTGGACTATGTAGATTACCTAACGGGCACTTGGACTATGAGGGTTCCATATCGGGCACTTGGACAACGTTGGTTAACTAGCGGGCACTAGGACTATGTAGGTTACCTAGCGGGCACTTGGACTATCTAGGTTAAGTAACGGGCACTTGGACTATCTAGGTTACCTAGTGGGAACTTGGACTATGTAGGTTACCTAGCGGGCATTTTGACTATCTTGGTTATTTAGTGGGCACTTGGACTATATAGGTTAACTAGCAGACACTTGGACGAACTAGGTTAACGAGCGGGCCCTTGGATTATGTAGGTTACCTAGCGGGCACTTGGACTATCTAGGTTAGCTAACAGGAACTTGGACTATCTAGGTTACCTAGTGGTCACTTTGACTATTTAGGTCACCTAGCCGGCACTTGGACTATCTAGGTTAGCTAATGGGCACTTGGACTACCTAGGTTACCTAGCGGGCACTTAGACTATGTAGGTTACCTAGGAGGCACTTGGACTATCTAGGTTACCTAACGGGCACTTGGACTATGCAGGTAACCTAGCGGGCACTTGGACTGTCTAGGTTACCTAGCGGGCACATGGATTTCTAGGTTAACGAACGGGCACTTGGACTATGTAGGTTGCCTAGCGGGCACTTGGCCGATCTATGTTAGGTAACGGGCACTAGGACTACCTAGGTTACCTAGCGGGAACTTGGACTATGTAGGTAACCTAGCGGGCACTTGGACTATCTAGGTTACTTAACGGGCACTTGGACGATCTAGGTTAACTAGCGGGCACTTCACGATATAGGTTAACTAGCGGACACGTGGATTAGCTAGGTTACCTAGCGGGCACTTGAACCATGTAGGTTAACTATTTGGCCCTTTGACTATCTAGGTTAGCTAACGGGCACTTGGACTATGTAGGTTAATTAGCGTGCACTTGGACTATGTAGGTGCCCTAGCGGGCATTTGGACTATCTAGATTACCTAGCGGGCACTTGGACTTTGTAGGTTACCTAGCGGGCACTTGGACTATCTGGGTTACCTAGCGGGCACTTGGACTATCTAGGTTCCTTAGCGGGCACTTGGACTACATAGGTTCCCTAAAGGGCACTTGGACTATGTAGCTTCCCTAGCAGGCACTCGGACTATGAAGGTTCCCTAGTGGGCACTTGGACTATGTAGGTTCCATAGCAGGCCCTTTGACTATGTAAGTTCTCTAACGGGCACTTGCACTATGTGGGTTCCCTAGCGGGCCTTTGAACTATCTAGGTTACCTAACGGGCACTTGGACTATGTAGGTTCCCTAGCGGGCACTTGGACTATGTACGTTACTAGGGGGCATTTGGACTATGTAGGTTACCTAGCGGATACTTGGACTATGTAGGTTCTTGATCAGGGACTTGGACAATGTAGGTTAACTAGCGGGCACTAGGACTATGTAGGTTAACTAGTGGGTCCTTGTACTATGTAGGTTAACTAGCGGGCACTTGGACTATCTAGGTTAACTAGCGGGCCCTTGGACTATGTAGGTTAACTAGCGGGCACTTTGACGATCTAGGTTAGCAAACGGGCACTTGGAATATGTAGGTTACCTAGCAGGCACTTGGACTATCTAGGTTACCTAGCGGGCACTTGGACTATCTAGGTTAACGAACGGGCACTTGGACTATGTGGTTACTTAGCGGGCACTTGGACTATCTCTGTTAGCTAACGGTCACTTGAACTATCTCAGTTACCTAGCGGGCACTTGGACTATGTTGGTTACCTAGCGGGCACTTGGACAATCTAACTTAACGAAAGGGCACTTGGACTATGTAGGTTAGCTAACAGGAACTTGGACAATCTAGGTTAACTAGCGGGCACTTGGACGATGCAGGTTCCCTAGCGGGCACTTTGACTATGTAGGTTCCCTAGCGGGCACTTGGACTATGTGGGTACCCTAGTGGGCATTTGGACTATCTAGGCTTCCTAACGGGCATTTGGACTATGTAGGTTCCCTAGCGGGCACTTGGATTATGTAGGTTACCTAGCGGGCACTTGGACTATGTAGGTTAACTAGCGGGCCCTTGCACTATGTAGGTTAACTAGCAGGCCCTTGGACTATGTAGGCTAACCAGCGGGCACTTAGACCATCTAGGTTAACTAGTGGGCACGTGGAGGATATAGGTTAACTAGCGGACACTTGGATTAACTAGGTTACCTAGCGGGCACTTGAACTATGTAGGTTAACTATTTGGCCCTTGGACTATCTAGGTTAGCTAACGGGCACTTGGACTATGTAGGTTAATTAGCGTGCACTTGGACTATGTAGGTGCCCTAGCGGGCATTTGGACTATATAGATTATCTAGCGGGCACTTGGACTTTGTAGGTTACCTAGCGGGCACTTGGAGTATCTAGGTTCCCTAGCGGGCACTTGGACTACATAGGACCCTAAAGGGCACTTGCACTATGCAGGTTCCCTAGCAGGCACTCTGACTATGAAGGTTCTCTAGCGGGCACTTGGACTATGTAGGTTCCATAGCAGGCCCTTTGACTATGTAAGTTCTCTAACTGGCACTTGGACTATGTATGTTAGCTAACGGGCACTTGGACTATCTAGGTTACCTAGCGGGCACTTGGAATATGTAGGTTACCTAGCGGGCACTTGGACTATCTAGGTTACCTAACGGGCACTTCGACTATCTAGGTTACTTAGCGGGCACTTGGACTATGTAGGTTACCCACAGGACATTTGGATGATCTAGGTTAACCAGTGGGCCCTTGGACTATGTAGGTTACCTAGCAGGCACTTGCACTATCTAGGTTAGCGAACGGGGACTTGGACTATGTAGTTGACCTAGCAGGCACTTGGACTGTCTAAGTTACCTAGCGGGCACTTGGACTATCTAGGTTAACGAACGGGCACTTGGACTATGTAGGTTACCTAGCGGGCACTTGGACTATGTATGTTAGCTAACGGGAATTTGGACTATCTAGGCTACCTAGCGGTCACTTGGACTATGTAGGTTACCTAGCGGGCACTTGGACTATCTAGGTTGCCTAACGGGCACTAGGACTATGCAGGTAACCTAGCCGGCACTTGGAGTATCTTGGTTAGCGAACGGGGACTTGGATTATGTAGGTGACCTACCAGGCACTTGTACTGTCTAGGTTACCTAGCGGGCACTTGGACTATCTAGGTTAACGAACGGGCACTTGGACTATGTAGGTTACCTAGCGTGCTCTTGGACTATGTATGTTAGCTAACGGGCACTTGGACTATCTAGGTTACCTAGCGGGCACTTGGAATATGTAGGTTACCTAGCGGGCACTTGGACTATCTAGGTTACCTAACGGGCACTTCGACTATCTAGGTTACGTAGCGGGCACCTGGACTATGTAGGTTACCCACAGGACATTTGGATGATCTAGGTTAACTAGTGGGCCCTTGGACTATGTAGGTTACCTAGCAGGTATTTGCACTATCTAGGTTAGCGAACGGGGACTTGGACTATGTAGTTGACCTAGCAGGCACTTGGACAGTCTAAGTTACCTAGCGGGCACTGGGACTATCTAGGTTAACTAACGGACACTTGGACTATGTAGGTTACCTAGCGCGCACTTTGACTATGTATGTTAGCTAACGGGAACGTGGACTATCTAGGTTACCTTGCGGTCACTTGGACTATGTAGGTTACCTAGCGGGCACTTGAACTATCTAGGTTACTTAACGGGCACTAGAACTATGCAGGTAACAGAGCAGGCACTTGGACGAACTAGGTTAACGAGCGGGCCCTTAGACTATGTAGGTTACCTAGCGGGAACTTGGACTATCTAGGTTAGCTAACAGGAACTTGGTATATCTATGTTACCTAGCAGGCACTTTGAATATGTAAGTTAACTAGCGGCACTTGGACGATCTAGGTTACCTAGCGGGCACTTGGACTATGTAGGTTAGCTAAAAGGAACTTTGACTATCTAGGTTACCTAGCGGGCACTAGGATTATGTAGGTTACCTAACGGGCACTTGGACTATGTAGGTTAACTAGCGGACACTTGGACGATCTAGGTTAACTAGCCGGCACTTGGAATATCTAGGTTAATTAGGGGGCCCTTGGACTATGTAGGTTAACTAGCGGGCACTTGGACGATCTAGGTTACTTAACGGGCACTTGGACGATCTAGGTTAACTAGCGGGTACTTGGACTATCTAGGTTAATTAGCGGGCACTTGGACGATGCAGGTTCCCTAGTGGTCACTTTCACTATGTGGGTTCCATAGCGGACATTTGGACTATCTAGGTTACCTAACGGGCACTTGGAGCATGTAGGTTCCCTAGCGGGCACTTGGATTATGTAGGTTCCCTATCGGGCACTTGGACTATGTAGGTTACTAACGGGCATTTGGACTATGTAGGTTACTAGCGGGCACTTGGACGATCAAGGTTACCTAGCGGGCACTTGAACTATACAGGTTAACTAGCGAGCCCTTGGACTATCTAGGTTACCTAGTGGACACTTGGACTATGTAGGTTACCTAGCGTGCTCTTGGACTTTGTATGTTAGCTAACGGGCACTTGGACTATCTAGGTTACCTAGCGGGCACTTGGAATATGTAGGTTACCTAGCGGGCACTTGGACTATCTAGGTTACCTAACGGGCACTTCGACTATCTAGGTTACGTAGCGGGCACTTGGACTATGTAGGTTACCTACAGGACATTTGGATGATCTAGGTTAACTAGTGGGCCCTTGGACTATGTAGGTTACCTAGCAGGCACTTGCACTATCTAGGTTAGCGAACGGGGACTTGGATTATGTAGTTGACCTAGCAGGCACTTGGACTGTCTAAGTTACCTAGCGGGCACTGGGACTATCTAGGTTAACTAACGGACACTTGGACTATGTAGGTTACCTAGCGTGCACTTTGACTATGTATGTTAGCTAACGGGAACGTGGACTATCTAGGCAACCTTGCGGTCACTTGGACTATGTAGGTTACCTAGCAGGCACTTGGACTATCTAGGTTACTTAACGGGCACTAGAACTATGCAGGTAACCTAGCAGGCACTTGGACGAACTAGGTTAACGAGCGGGCCCTTAGACTATGTAGGTAACCTAGCGGGAACTTGGACTATCTAGATTAGCTAACAGTAACTTGTTCTATCTAGGTTACCTAGCAGGCACTTTGACTATGTAAGTTACCTAGCGGCGCTTGGACTATCTAGGTTACCTAGCGGGCACTTGGACTCTGTAGGTTACCTAGCGGGCACTTGGACTATCTAGGTTACCTAACGGGCACTTTGACTATCTAGGTTACCTAGGGGCCACTTGGACTATGTAGGTTAACTAGCGGACACTTGGACGATCTAGGTTAACTAGCCGGCACTTGGAATATCTAGGTTAACTAGGGGGCCCTTGGACTATGTAGGTTAACTAGCGGGCACTTGGACGATCTAGGTTAACTACCTGGCAATTGGACAATCTAGTTTAAGTAGCGGGTACTTGGACTATCTAGGTTAATTAACGGGCACTTGGACGATGCAGGTTCCCTAGTGGGCACTTTCACTATGTGGGTTCCATAGCGGACATTTGGACTATGTAGGTTACCTAACGGGCACTTGGAGTATGTAGGTTCCCTAGCGGGCACTTGGATTATGTAGGTTCCCTATCGGGCACTTGGACTATGTAGGTTACTAACGGGCATTTGGACTATGTAGGTTACTAGCGGGCATTTGGACTATGTAGGTTACCTAACGGGCACTTGGACTATGTACCTTCGCTATCGGTCACTTGGACAATGTTGGTTAACTAACGCGCACTAGGACTATGTAGGTTACCTAGCGGGCACTTGGACGATCAAGGTTACCTAGCGGACACTTGGACTATATAGGTTAACTAGCGAGCCCTTGGACTATCTAGGTTACCTAGCGGGCACTTGAACTATGTAGGTTAACTAGCGGGCACATGGACTATCTAGGTTACCTAGCGGGCACTTGGACTATGTACGTTCCCTAACGGGCACTTGGACTATGTAGGTTACCTAACGGGCACTTGGACTGTGCAGGTAACCTAGCGGACACTTGGACTGTCTAGGTTACCTAGCGGGCACATGGATTTCTAGGTTAACGAACGGGCACTTGGACTATGTAGGTTGCCTAGCGGGCATTTTGACTATCTTGGTTATTTAGTGGGCACTTGGACTATATAGGTTAACTAGCGGACACTTGGACGAACTAGGTTAACGAGCGGGCCCTTGGACTATGTAGGTTACCTAGCGGGCACTTGGACTATCTAGGTTAGCTAACAGGAACTTGGACTATCTAGGTTACCTAGTGGTCACTTTGACTATTTAGGTCACCTAGCCGGCACTTGGACTATCTAGGTTAGCTAACGGGCACTTGGACTACCTAGGTTACCTAGCGGGCACTTAGACTATGTAGGTTACCTAGCAGGCACTTGTACTATCTAGGTTACCTAACGGGCACTTGGACTGTGCAGGTAACCTAGCGGACACTTGGACTGTCTAGGTTACCTAGCGGGCACATGGATTTCTAGGTTAACGAACGGGCACTTGGACTATGTAGGTTGCCTAGCGGGCACTTGGCCGATCTATGTTAGGTAACGGGCACTAGGACTATCTAGGTTACCTAGCGGGAACTTGGACTATGTAGGTAACCTAGCGGGCACTTGGACGATCTAGGTTACTTAACGGGCACTTGGACGATCTAGGTTAACTAGCGGGTACTTGGACTATCTAGTTTAATTAGCGGGCACTTGGACGATGCAGGTTCCCTAGTGGGCACTTTCACTATGTGGGTTCCATAGCGGACATTTGGACTATCTAGGTTACCTAACGGGCACTTGGAGTATGTAGGTTCCCTAGCGGGCACTTGGATTATGTAGGTTCCCTATCGGGCACTTGGACTATGTAGGTTACTAACGGGCATTTGGACTATGTAGGTTACTAGCGGGCATTTGGACTATGTAGGTTACCTAACGGGCACTTGGACTATGTACCTTCGCTATCGGTCACTTGGACAATGTTGGTTAACTAACGCGCAATAGGACTATGTAGGTTACCTAGCGGGCACTTGGACGATCAAGGTTACCTAGCGGGCACTTGGACTATATAGGTTAACTAGCGAGCCCTTGGACTATCTAGGTTACCTAGCGGGCACTTGGACTATGTAGGTTAACTAGCGGGCACATGGACTATCTAGGTTACCTAGCGGGCACTTGGACTATGTACGTTCCCTAACGGGCACTTGGACTATGTAGGTTCCCTAGCGGGCACTTGGACTATCAAGGTTAGCTAACGGGCACTTGGACTATGTAAATTCCCTAGCGGGCACTAGGATTATGTAGGTTCCCTATCAGGCACTTGAACTATGTAGGTTACTAGCGGGCATTTGGACAATGTAGGTTACCTAACGGGCACTTGGACTATGAGGGTTCCGTATCGGGCACTTGGACAATGTTGGTTAACTAGCGGGCACTAGGTCTATGTAGGTTACCTAGCGGGCACTTGGACTATCTAGGTTAGGTAACGGGCACTTGGACTATCTAGGTTACCTAGTGGGAACTTGGACTATGTAGGTTACCTAGCGGGCATTTTGACTATCTTGGTTATTTAGTGGGCACTTGGACTATATAGGTTAACTAGCAGACACTTGGACGAACTAGGTTAACGAGCGGGCCCTTGGACTATGTAGGTTACCTAGCGGGCACTTGGACTATCTAGGTTAGCTAACAGGAACTTGGACTATCTAGGTTACCTAGTGGTCACTTTGACTATTTAGGTCACCTAGCCGGCACTTGGACTATCTAGGTTAGCTAACGGGCACTTGGACTACCTAGGTTACCTAGCGGGCACTTAGACTATGTAGGTTACCTAGCAGGCACTTGGACTATCTAGGTTACCTAACGGGCACTTGGACTATGCAGGTAACCTAGCGGGCACTTGGACTGTCTAGGTTACCTAGCGGGCACATGGATTTCTAGGTTAACGAACGGGCACTTGGACTATGTAGGTTGCCTAGCGGGCACTTGGCCGATCTATGTTAGGTAACGGGCACTAGGACTACCTAGGTTACCTAGCGGGAACTTGGACTATGTAGGTAACCTAGCGGGCACATGGACTATCTAGGTTACTTAACGGGCACTTGGACGATCTAGGTTAACTAGCGGGCACTTCACGATATAGGTTAACTAGCGGACACGTGGATTAGCTAGGTTACCTAGCGGGCACTTGAACCATGTAGGTTAACTATTTGGCCCTTGGACTATCTAGGTTAGCTAACGGGCACTTGGACTATGTAGGTTAATTAGCGTGCACTTGGACTATGTAGGTGCCCTAGCGGGCATTTGGACTATATAGATTACCTAGCGGGCACTTGGACTTTGTAGGTTACCTAGCGGGCACTTGGACTATCTGGGTTACCTAGCGGGCACTTGGACTATCTAGGTTCCTTAGCGGGCACTTGGACTACATAGGTTCCCTAAAGGGCACTTGGACTATGTAGGTTCCCTAGCAGGCACTCGGACTATGAAGGTTCCCTAGTGGGCACTTGGACTATGTAGGTTCCATAGCAGGCCCTTTGACTATGTAATTTCTCTAACGGGCACTTGGATTTTGTGTGTTCCCTAGCAGGCCTTTGAACTATCTAGGTTACCTAACAGGCACTTGGACTATGTAGGTTCCCTAGCGGGCACTTGGACTATGTACGTTACTAGGGGGCATTTGGACTATGTAGGTTACCTACCGGATACTTGGACTATGTAGGTTCCTGATCAGGGACTTGGACAATATAGGTTAACTAGCGGGCACTAGGACTATGTAGGTTATCTAGTGGGTCCTTGTACTATGTAGGTTAACTAGCGGGCACTTTGACGATCTAGGTTAGCAAACGGGCACTTGGAATATGTAGGTTACCTAGCAGGCACTTGGACTATCTAGGTTACCTAGCGGGCACTTGGACTATCTAGGTTAACGAACGGGCACTTGGACTATGTGGTTACTTAGCGGGCACTTGGACTATCTCTGGTAGCTAACGGGCACATGGACTATCTCAGTTACCTAGCGGGCACTTGGACTATGTTGGTTACCAAGCGGGCACTTGGACAATCTAGGTTAACGAACGGGCACTTGGACTATGTAGGTTAGCTAACAGGAACTTGGACAATCTAGGTTAACTAGCGGGCATTTGGACGATGCAGGTTCCCTAGCGGGCACTTTGACTATGTAGGTTCCCTAGCGGGCACTTGGACTATGTGGGTACCCTAGTGGGCATTTGGACTATCTAGGCTTCCTAACGGGCATTTGGACTATGTAGGTTCCCTAGCGGGCACTTGGATTATGTAGGTTCCCGTCTTGCACTTGGACTATGTAGGTTACCTAGCGGGCACTTGGACTATGTAGGTTAACTAGCGGGCCCTTGCACTATGTAGGTTAACTAGCAGGCCCTTGGACTATGTAGGTTAACCAGCGGGCACTTAGTCCATCTAGGTTAACTAGTGGGCACTTGGAGGATATAGGTTAACTAGCGGACACTTGGATTAGCTAGGTTACCTAGCGGGCACTTGATCCATGTAGGTTAACTATTTGGCCCTTGGACTATCTAGGTTAGCTAACGGGCACTTGGACTATGTAGGTTAATTAGCGTGCACTTGGACTATGTAGGTGCCCTAGCGGGCATTTGGACTATATAGATTATCTAGCGGGCACTTGGACTTTGTAGGTTACCTAGCGGGCACTTGGAGTATGTAGGTTCCCTAGCGGGCACTTGGACTACATCGGTTCCCTAAAGGGCACTTGCACTATGCAGGTTCCCTAGCAGGCACTCTGACTATGAAGGTTCTCTAGCGGGCACTTGGACTATGTAGGTTCCATAGCAGGCCCTTTGACTATGTAAGTTCTCTAACGGGCACTTGGACTATGTATGTTAGCTAACGGGCACTTGGACTATGTAGGTTACCTAGCGGGCATTTGGACTATCTAGGTTACGTAGCGGGCACTTGGACTATGTAGGTGAACTAGAGGACATTAGGACGATCTAGGTTAACTAGTGGGCCCTTGGACTATGTAGGTTAACTAGCGGGCACTTGGACTATCTAGGTTAACTAGCCGGCACTTGGGCTATCAAGGTTAACTAGCGAGCCCTTGGACTATGTAGGTTAATTAGCGGGCCCTTGGACTTGTAGCTTACCTAGCGGGCACTTGGACTATGTATGTTAGCTAACGGGAATTTGGACTATCTAGGCTACCTAGCGGTCACTTGGACTATGTAGGTTACCTAGCGGGCACTTGGACTATCTAGGTTGCCTAACGGGCACTAGGACTATGCAGGTAACCTAGCCGGCATTGGAGTATCTTGGTTAGGAATGGGGACTTGGATTATGTAGGTGACCTACCAGGCATTTGTACTGTCTAGGTTACCTAGCGGGCACTTGGACTATCTAGGTTAACGAACGGGCACTTGGACTATGTAGGTTACCTAGCGTGCTCTTGGACTACGTATGTTAGCTAAGGGGCACTTGGACGATGCAGGTTCCCTAGCGGGCACTTTGACTATGTAGGTTCCTTTGCGGGCACTTGGACTATGTGGGTACCCTAGTGGGCATTTGGACTATCTAGGCTTCCTAACGGGCATTTGGACTATGTAGGTTCCCTAGCGGGCACTTGGATTATGTAGGTTCCCGTCTTGCACTTGGACTATGTAGGTTACCTAGCGGGCACTTGGACTACGTAGGTTAACTAGCGGGCCCTTGCACTATGTAGGTTAACTAGAAGGCCCTTGGACTTTGTAGGTTAACCAGCGGGCACTTAGACCATCTAGGTTAACTAGTGGGCACTTGGAGGATATAGGTTAACTAGCGGACACTTGGATTAGCTAGGTTACCTAGCGGGCACTTGAACCATGTAGGTTTACTATTTGGCCCTTGGACTATCTAGGTTAGCTAACGGGCACTTGGACTATGTAGGGTAATTAGCGTGCACTTGGACTATGTAGGTGCCCTAGCGGGCATTTGGACTATATAGATTATCTAGCGGGCACTTGGACTTTGTAGGTTACCTAGCGGGCACTTGGAGTATCTAGGTTCCCTAGCGGGCACTTGGACTACATAGGTTCCCTAAAGGGCACTTGCACTATGCAGGTTCCCTAGCAGGCACTCTGACTATGAAGGTTCTCTAGCGGGCACTTGGACTATGTAGGTTCCATAGCAGGCCCTTTGACTATGTAAGTTCTCTAACGGGCACTTGGACTATGTATGTTAGCTAACGGGCACTTGGACTATGTAGGTTACCTAGCGGGCACTTGGACTATCTAGGTTACGTAGCGGGCACTTGGACTATGTAGGTGAACTAGAGGACATTAGGACGATCTAGGTTAACTAGTGGGCCCTTGGACTATGTAGGTTAACTAGCGGGCACTTGGACTATCTAGGTTAACTAGCCGGCACTTGGGCTATCAAGGTTAACTAGCGAGCCCTTGGACTATGTAGGTTAACTAGCGGGCCCTTGGACTTGTAGCTTACCTAGCGGGCACTTGGACTAAGTAAGTTACCTAGCCGGCACTTGGACTATCTTGGTTAGCGAACGGGGACTTGGATTATGTAGGTGACCTACCAGGCACTTGTACTGTCTAGGTTACCTAGCGGGCACTTGGACTATCTTGGTTAACGAACGGGCACTTGGACTATGTAGGTTACCTAGCGTGCTCTTGGACTATGTATGTTAGCTAACGGGCACTTGGACTATCTAGGTTACCTAGCGGGCACTTGGAATATGTAGGTTACCTAGCGGGCACTTGGACTATCTAGGTTACCTAACGGGCACTTCGACTATCTAGGTTACGTAGCGGGCACTTGGACTATGTAGGTTACCCACAGGACATTTGGATGATCTAGGTTAACCAGTGGGCCCTTGGACTATGTAGGTTACCTAGCAGGCACTTGCACTATCTAGGTTAGCGAACGGGGACTTGGACTATGTAGTTGACCTAGCAGGCACTTGGACTGTCTAAGTTACCTAGCGGGCACTTGGACTATCTAGGTTAACGAACGGGCACTTGGACTATGTAGGTTACCTAGCGGGCACTTGGACTATGTATGTTAGCTAACGGGAATTTGGACTATCTAGGCTACCTTGTGGTCACTTGGACTATGTAGGTTACCTAGCGGGCACTTGGACTATCTAGGTTGCCTAACGGGCACTAGGACTATGCAGGTAACCTATCCGGCACTTGGAGTATCTTGGTTAGCGAACGGGGACTTGGATTATGTAGGTGACCTACCAGGCACTTGTACTGTCTAGGTTACCTAGTGGGCACTTGGACTATCTAGGTTAACGAACGGGCACTTGGACTATGTAGGTTACCTAGCGTGCTCTTGGACTATGTATGTTAGCTAACGGGCACTTGGACTATCTAGGTTACCTAGCGGGCACTTGGAATATGTAGGTTACCTAGCGGGCACTTGGACTATCTAGGTTACCTAACGGGCACTTCGACTATCTAGGTTACGTAGCGGGCACTTGGACTATGTAGGTTACCCACAGGACATTAGGATTATCTAGGTTAACTAGTGGGCCCTTGGACTATGTAGGTTACCTAGCAGGCACTTGCACTATCTAGGTTAGCGAACGGGGACTTGGACTATGTAGTTGACCTAGCAGGCACTTGGACTGTCTAAGTTACCTAGCGGGCACTTGGACTATCTAGGTTAACGAACGGGCACTTGGACTATGTAGGTTACCTAGCGGGCACTTGGACTATGTATGTTAGCTAACGGGAATTTGGACTATCTAGGCTACCTAGCGGTCACTTGGACTATGTAGGTTACCTAGCGGGCACTTGGACTATCTAGGTTGCCTAACGGGCACTAGGACTATGCAGGTAACCTAGCAGGCACTTGGACGTACTAGGTTAACGAGCGGGCCCTTAGACTATGTAGGTTACCTAGCGGGCACTTGGACTATCTAGGTTAGCTTACAGGAACTTGCTCTATCTAGGTTACCTAGCAGGCACTTTGACTATGTAAGTTACCTAGCGGCACTTGGACTATATAGGTTACCTAACGGGCACTTTGACTATCTAGGTTACCTAGCGGGCACTTGGACTATGTAGGTTACCTAAAGGGCTCTTTGACTATCTAGGTTACCTAGCGGGTACTTGGACTATCTAGGTTAACTAGCGGGCACTTGCACTATCTAGGTTCACTAACGGGCACTTGTACTATGTAAATTCCCTAGCGGACACTTGGAATATGTAGGTTCCCTATCAGGCACTTGGACTATGTAGGTTACTAGCGGGCATTTGGACTATGTAGATTACCTAACGGGCACTTGGACTATGAGGGTTCCATATCGGGCACTTGGACAACGTTGGTTAACTAGCGGGCACTAGGACTATGTAGGTTACCTAGCGGGCACTTGGACTATCTAGGTTAAGTAACGGGCACTTGGACTATCTAGGTTACCTAGTGGGAACTTGGACTATGTAGGTTACCTAGCGGGCATTTTGACTATCTTGGTTATTTAGTGGGCACTTGGACTATATAGGTTAACTAGCAGACACTTGGACGAACTAGGTTAACGAGCGGGCCCTTGGATTATGTAGGTTACCTAGCGGGCACTTGGACTATCTAGGTTAGCTAACAGGAACTTGGACTATCTAGGTTACCTAGTGGTCACTTTGACTATTTAGGTCACCTAGCCGGCACTTGGACTATCTAGGTTAGCTAATGGGCACTTGGACTACCTAGGTTACCTAGCGGGCACTTAGACTATGTAGGTTACCTAGGAGGCACTTGGACTATCTAGGTTACCTAACGGGCACTTGGACTATGCAGGTAACCTAGCGGGCACTTGGACTGTCTAGGTTACCTAGCGGGCACATGGATTTCTAGGTTAACGAACGGGCACTTGGACTATGTAGGTTGCCTAGCGGGCACTTGGCCGATCTATGTTAGGTAACGGGCACTAGGACTACCTAGGTTACCTAGCGGGAACTTGGACTATGTAGGTAACCTAGCGGGCACTTGG
Organism: Tenrec ecaudatus; assembly: GCF_050624435.1. Taxonomy (NCBI): domain Eukaryota; kingdom Metazoa; phylum Chordata; class Mammalia; order Afrosoricida; family Tenrecidae; genus Tenrec; species Tenrec ecaudatus. The sequence continues at coordinate 378,257 of NW_027459059.1, read as the reverse complement.
ACTATCTAGGTTACTTAACGGGCACTTGGACGATCTAGGTTAACTAGCGGGCACTTCACGATATAGGTTAACTAGCGGACACGTGGATTAGCTAGGTTACCTAGCGGGCACTTGAACCATGTAGGTTAACTATTTGGCCCTTTGACTATCTAGGTTAGCTAACGGGCACTTGGACTATGTAGGTTAATTAGCGTGCACTTGGACTATGTAGGTGCCCTAGCGGGCATTTGGACTATCTAGATTACCTAGCGGGCACTTGGACTTTGTAGGTTACCTAGCGGGCACTTGGACTATCTGGGTTACCTAGCGGGCACTTGGACTATCTAGGTTCCTTAGCGGGCACTTGGACTACATAGGTTCCCTAAAGGGCACTTGGACTATGTAGCTTCCCTAGCAGGCACTCGGACTATGAAGGTTCCCTAGTGGGCACTTGGACTATGTAGGTTCCATAGCAGGCCCTTTGACTATGTAAGTTCTCTAACGGGCACTTGCACTATGTGGGTTCCCTAGCGGGCCTTTGAACTATCTAGGTTACCTAACGGGCACTTGGACTATGTAGGTTCCCTAGCGGGCACTTGGACTATGTACGTTACTAGGGGGCATTTGGACTATGTAGGTTACCTAGCGGATACTTGGACTATGTAGGTTCTTGATCAGGGACTTGGACAATGTAGGTTAACTAGCGGGCACTAGGACTATGTAGGTTAACTAGTGGGTCCTTGTACTATGTAGGTTAACTAGCGGGCACTTGGACTATCTAGGTTAACTAGCGGGCCCTTGGACTATGTAGGTTAACTAGCGGGCACTTTGACGATCTAGGTTAGCAAACGGGCACTTGGAATATGTAGGTTACCTAGCAGGCACTTGGACTATCTAGGTTACCTAGCGGGCACTTGGACTATCTAGGTTAACGAACGGGCACTTGGACTATGTGGTTACTTAGCGGGCACTTGGACTATCTCTGTTAGCTAACGGTCACTTGAACTATCTCAGTTACCTAGCGGGCACTTGGACTATGTTGGTTACCTAGCGGGCACTTGGACAATCTAACTTAACGAAAGGGCACTTGGACTATGTAGGTTAGCTAACAGGAACTTGGACAATCTAGGTTAACTAGCGGGCACTTGGACGATGCAGGTTCCCTAGCGGGCACTTTGACTATGTAGGTTCCCTAGCGGGCACTTGGACTATGTGGGTACCCTAGTGGGCATTTGGACTATCTAGGCTTCCTAACGGGCATTTGGACTATGTAGGTTCCCTAGCGGGCACTTGGATTATGTAGGTTACCTAGCGGGCACTTGGACTATGTAGGTTAACTAGCGGGCCCTTGCACTATGTAGGTTAACTAGCAGGCCCTTGGACTATGTAGGCTAACCAGCGGGCACTTAGACCATCTAGGTTAACTAGTGGGCACGTGGAGGATATAGGTTAACTAGCGGACACTTGGATTAACTAGGTTACCTAGCGGGCACTTGAACTATGTAGGTTAACTATTTGGCCCTTGGACTATCTAGGTTAGCTAACGGGCACTTGGACTATGTAGGTTAATTAGCGTGCACTTGGACTATGTAGGTGCCCTAGCGGGCATTTGGACTATATAGATTATCTAGCGGGCACTTGGACTTTGTAGGTTACCTAGCGGGCACTTGGAGTATCTAGGTTCCCTAGCGGGCACTTGGACTACATAGGACCCTAAAGGGCACTTGCACTATGCAGGTTCCCTAGCAGGCACTCTGACTATGAAGGTTCTCTAGCGGGCACTTGGACTATGTAGGTTCCATAGCAGGCCCTTTGACTATGTAAGTTCTCTAACTGGCACTTGGACTATGTATGTTAGCTAACGGGCACTTGGACTATCTAGGTTACCTAGCGGGCACTTGGAATATGTAGGTTACCTAGCGGGCACTTGGACTATCTAGGTTACCTAACGGGCACTTCGACTATCTAGGTTACTTAGCGGGCACTTGGACTATGTAGGTTACCCACAGGACATTTGGATGATCTAGGTTAACCAGTGGGCCCTTGGACTATGTAGGTTACCTAGCAGGCACTTGCACTATCTAGGTTAGCGAACGGGGACTTGGACTATGTAGTTGACCTAGCAGGCACTTGGACTGTCTAAGTTACCTAGCGGGCACTTGGACTATCTAGGTTAACGAACGGGCACTTGGACTATGTAGGTTACCTAGCGGGCACTTGGACTATGTATGTTAGCTAACGGGAATTTGGACTATCTAGGCTACCTAGCGGTCACTTGGACTATGTAGGTTACCTAGCGGGCACTTGGACTATCTAGGTTGCCTAACGGGCACTAGGACTATGCAGGTAACCTAGCCGGCACTTGGAGTATCTTGGTTAGCGAACGGGGACTTGGATTATGTAGGTGACCTACCAGGCACTTGTACTGTCTAGGTTACCTAGCGGGCACTTGGACTATCTAGTTTAACGAACGGGCACTTGGACTATGTAGGTTACCTAGCGTGCTCTTGGACTATGTATGTTAGCTAACGGGCACTTGGACTATCTAGGTTACCTAGCGGGCACTTGGAATATGTAGGTTACCTAGCGGGCACTTGGACTATCTAGGTTACCTAACGGGCACTTCGACTATCTAGGTTACGTAGCGGGCACTTGGACTATGTAGGTTACCCACAGGACATTAGGATGATCTAGGTTAACTAGTGGGCCCTTGGACTATGTAGGTTACCTAGCAGGCACTTGCACTATCTAGGTTAGCGAACGGGGACTTGGACTATGTAGTTGACCTAGCAGGCACTTGGACTGTCTAAGTTACCTAGCGGGCACTTGGACTATCTAGGTTAACGAACGGGCAGTTGGACTATGTAGGTTACCTAGCGGGCTCTTGGACTATGTATGTTAGCTAACGGGAATTTGGACTATCTAGGCTACCTAGCGGTCACTTGGACTATGTAGGTTACCTAGCGGGCACTTGGACTATCTAGGTTGCCTAACGGGCACTAGGACTATGCAGGTAACCTAGCAGGCACTTGGACGTACTAGGTTAACGAGCAGGCCCTTAGACTATGTAGGTTACCTAGCGGGCACTTGGACTATCTAGGTTAGCTAACAGGAACTTGCTCTATCTAGGTTACCTAGCAGGCACTTTGACTATGTAAGTTACCTAGCGGCACTTGGACTATATAGGTTACCTAACGGGCACTTTGACTATCTAGGTTACCTAGCGGGCACTTGGACTATGTAGGTTACCTAGCGGGCACTTGGACTATCTAGGTTACCTAAAGGGCTCTTTGACTATCTAGGTTACCTAGCGGGTACTTGGACTATCTAGGTTAACTAGCGGGCACTTGGACTATCTAGGTTCACTAACGGGCACTTGTACTATGTAAATTCCCTAGCGGACACTTGGAATATGTAGGTTCCCTATCAGGCACTTGGACTATGTAGGTTACTAGCGGGCATTTGGACTATGTAGGTTACCTAACGGGCACTTGGACTATGAGGGCTCCGTATCGGGCACTTGGACAACGTTGGTTAACTAGCGGGCACTTGGACTATCTAGGTTAAGTAACGGGCACTTGGACTATCTAGGTTACCTAGTGGGAACTTGGACTATGTAGGTTACCTAGCGGGCATTTTGACTATCTTGGTTATTTAGTGGGCACTTGGACTATATAGGTTAACTAGCAGACACTTGGACGAACTAGGTTAACGAGCGGGCCCTTGGATTATGTAGGTTACCTAGCGGGCACTTGGACTATCTAGGTTAGCTAACAGGAACTTGGACTATCTAGGTTACCTAGTGGTCACTTTGACTATTTAGGTCACCTAGCCGGCACTTGGACTATCTAGGTTAGCTAACGGGCACTTGGACTACCTAGGTTACCTAGCGGGCACTTAGACTATGTAGGTTACCTAGCAGGCACTTGGACTATCTAGGTTACCTAACGGGCACTTGGACTATGCAGGTAACCTAGCGGGCACTTGGACTGTCTAGGTTACCTAGCGGGCACATGGATTTCTAGGTTAACGAACGGGCACTTGGACTATGTAGGTTGCCTAGCGGGCACTTGGCCGATCTATGTTAGGTAAGGGGCACTAGGACTATCTAGGTTACCTAGCGGGAACTTGGACTATGTAGGTAACCTAGCGGGCACTTGGACGATCTAGGTTACTTAACGGGCACTTGGACGATCTAGGTTAACTAGCGGGTACTTGGACTATCTAGGTTAATTAGCGGGCACTTGGACGATGCAGGTTCCCTAGTGGGCACTTTCACTATGTGGGTTCCATAGCGGACATTTGGACTATCTAGGTTACCTAACGGGCACTTGGAGTATGTAGGTTCCCTAGCGGGCATTTTTATTATGTAGGTTCCCTATCGGGCACTTGGACTATGTAGGTTACTAAAGGGCATTTGGACTATGTAGGTTACTAGCGGGCATTTGGACTATGTAGGTTACCTAACGGGCACTTGGACTATGGACCTTCGCTATCGGTCACTTGGACAATGTTGGTTAACTAACGCGCACTAGGACTATGTAGGTTACCTAGCGGGCACTTGGACGATCAAGGTTACCTAGCGGGCACTTGGACTATATAGGTTAACTAGCGAGCCTTTGGACTATCTAGGTTACCTAGCGGGCACTTGGACTATGTAGGTTAACTAGCGGGCACATGGACTATCTAGGTTACCTAGCGGGCACTTGGACTATGTACATTCCCTAACGGGCACTTGGACTATGTAGGTTCCCTAGCGGGCACTTGGACTATCTAGGTTAGCTAACCGGCACTTGGACTATGTAAATTCCTTAGCGGGCACTAGGATTATGTAGGTTCCCTATCAGGCACTTGAATTATGTAGGTTACTAGCGGGCATTTGGACTATGTAGGTTACCTAACGGGCACTTGGACTATGAGGGTTCCGTATCGGGCACTTGGATAATGTTGGTTAACTAGCGGGCACTAGGACTATGTAGGTTACCTAGCGGGCACTTGGACTATCTAGGTTAGGTAACGGGCACTTGGACTATCTAGGTTACCTAGTGGGAACTTGGACTATGTAGGTTACCTAGCGGGCATTTTGACTATCTTGGTTATTTTGTGGGCACTTGGACTATATAGGTTAACTAGCGGACACTTGGACGAACTCGGTTAACGAGCCGGCCCTTGGACTATGTATGGTACCTAGCTTGCACTTGGACTATCTAGGTTAGCTAACAGGAACTTGGACTATCTAGGTTACCTAGTGGTCACTTTGACTATTTAGGTCACCTAGCTGGCACTTGGACTATCTAGGTTAGCTAACGGGCACATGGACTACCTAGGTTACCTAGCGGGCACTTAGACTATGTAGGTTACCTAGCAGGCACTTGGACTATCTAGGTTACCTAACGGGCACTTGGACTATGCAGGTAACCTAGCGGGCACATGGACTGTCTAGGTTACCTAGCGGGCACATGGATTTCTAGGTTAACGAACGGGCACTTGGACTACCTAGGTTACCTAGCGGGCACTTAGACTATGTAGTTTACCTAGCAGGCACTTGGACTATCTAGGTTAGCTAACAGGCACTTGGACTACCTAGGTTACCTAGCGGGCACTTAGACTATGTAGGTTACCTAACAGGCACTTGGACTATCTAGGTTACCTAACGGGCACTTGGACTATGCAGGTAACCTAGCGGGCACTTGGACTGTCTAGATTACCTAGCGGGCACATGGATTTCTAGGTTAACGAACGGGCACTTGGACTATGTAGGTTGCCTAGCGGGCACTTGGCCGATCTATGTTAGGTAACGGGCACTAGGACTATCTAGGTTACCTAGCGGGAACTTGGACTATGTAGGTAACCTAGCGGGCACTTGGACTATCTAGGTTACTTAACGGGCACTTGGACGATCTAGGTTAACTAGCGGGCACTTCACGATATAGGTTAACTAGCGGACACTTGGATTAGCTAGGTTACCTAGCGGGCACTTGAACCATGTAGGTTAACTATTTGGCCCTTGGACTATCTAGGTTAGCTAACGGGCACTTGGACTATGTAGGTGCCCTAGCGGGCATTTGGACTATATAGATTACCTAGCGGGCACTTGGACTTTGTAGGTTACCTAGCGGGCACTTGGATTATCTGGGTTACCTAGCGGGCACTTGGACTATCTAGGTTCCTTAGCGGGCACTTGGACTACATAGGTTCCCTAAAGGGCACTTGGACTATGTAGGTTCCCTAGCAGGCACTCGTACTATGAAGGTTCCCTAGTGGGCACTTGGACTATGTAGGTTCCATAGCAGGCCCTTTGACTATGTAATTTCTCTAACGGGCACTTGGACTATGTGGGTTCCCTAGCGGGCCTTTGAACTATCTAGGTTACCTAACGGGCACTTGGACTATGTAGGTTCCTTAGCGGGCACTTGGACTATGTACGTTACTAGGGGACATTTGGACTATGTAGGTTACCTAGCGGATACTTGGACTATGTAGGTTCCTGATCAGGGACTTGGACAATGTTGGTTAACTAACGCGCACTAGGACTATGTAGGTTACCTAGCGGGCACTTGGACGATCAAGGTTACCTAGCGGGCACTTGGACTATATAGGTTAACTAGCGAGCCCTTGGACTATCTAGGTTACCTAGCGGGCACTTGGACTATGTAGGTTACCTAGCGTGCTCTTGGACTATGTATGTTAGCTAACGGGCACTTGGACTATCTAGGTTACCTAGCGGGCACTTGGAATATGTAGGTTACCAAGCGGGCACTTGGACGATCTAGGTTAACTAGCGGGCACTTCACGATATGGGTTAACTAGCGGACACTTGGATTAGCTAGGTTACCTAGCGGGCACTTGAACCATGTAGGTTAACTATTTGGACCTTGGACTATCTAGGTTAGCTAACGGGCACTTGGACTATGTAGATTAATTAGCGTATACTTGGACTATGTAGGTGCCCTAGCGGGCATTTGGACTATATAGATTACCTAGTGGGCACTTGTACTTTGTAGGTTACCTAGCGGGCACTTGGACTATCTGGGTTACCAAGCGCGCACTTGGACTATCTCGGTTCCTTAGCGGGCACTTGGAGTACATAGGTTCCCCAAAGGGCACTTGGACTATATAGGTTCCATAGCAGGCCCTTTGACTATGTAAGTTCTCTAACGGGCACTTGGACTATGTGGGTTCCCTAGCGGGCCTTTGGACTATCTAGGTTACCTAGCGGGCACTTGGATTATGTACGTTACTAGGGCGCATTTGGACTATGTAGGTTACCTAGCGGATACTTGGACTATGTAGGTTCCCGATCAGGGATCTGGACAATGTAGGTTAACTAGCGGGCACTAGGACTATGTAGGTTAACTAGTGGGTCCTTGTACTATGTAGATTAACTAGCGGGCACTTGGACTATCTAGGTTAACTAGCGGACCCTTGGACTATGTAGGTTAACTAGCGGGCACTTTGACGATCTAGGTTAGCAAACGGGCACTTGGAATATGTAGGTTACCTAGCAGGCACTTGGACTGTCTAGGTTACCTAGCGGGCACTTGGACTATCTAGGTTAACGAACGGGCACTTGGACTATGTGGTTACCTAGCGGGCACTTGGACTATCTCTGTTAGCTAACGGGCACTTGGACTATCTAAGTTACCTAGCGGGCACTTGGACTATGTAGGTTATCTAGCGGGCACTTGGACAATCTAGGTTAACGAACGGGCACTTGGACTATGTAGGTTAGCTAACAGGAACTTGGACAATCTAGGTTAACTAGCGGGCACTTGGACGATGCAGGTTCCCTAGCGGGCACTTTGACTATGTAGGTTCCCTAGTGGGCACTTGACTATGTGGGTTCCCGTCTTGCACTTGGACTATGTAGGTTACCTAGCGGGACTTGGACTATGTAGGTTAACTAGCGGGCCCTTGCACTATGTAGGTTAACTAGCGGGCCGTTGGACTATGTAGGTTAACCAGCGGGCACTTGGATTATGTAGGTTCCCGTCTAGCACTTGGACTATGTAGGTTACCTAGTGGGACTTGGACTATGTAGGTTAACTAGCGGGCCCTTGCACTATGTAGGTAAACTAGCGGGCCGTTGGACTATGTAGGTTAACCAGCGGGCACCTAGACCATCTAGGTTAACTAGCGGACACTAGGATTAGCTAGGTTACCTAGCGGGCACTTGAACCATGTAGGTTAACTATTTGGCCCTTGGACTATCTAGGTTAGCTAACGGGCACTTGGACTATGTAGGTTAATTAGTGTTCACTTGGACTCTTTAGGTGCCCTAGCAGGCACTCTGACTATGAAGGTTCTCTAGCGGGCACTTGGACTATGTAGGTTCCATAGCAGTCCCTTTGACTATGTAAGTTCTCTAACGGGCACATGGACAATGTATGTTAGCTAACTGGCACTTGGACTATGTAGGTTACCTAGCGGGCACTTGGACTATCTAGGTTACGTAGCGGGCACTTGGACTATGTAGGTGAACTAGAGGACATTAGGACGATCTAGGTTAACTAGTGGGCCCTTGGACTATGTAGGTTAACTAGCGGGCACTTGGACTATCTAGGTTAACTAGCCGGCACTTGGACTATCAAGGTTAACTAGCGAGCCCTTGGACTATGTAGGTTAACTAGCGGGCCCTTGGACTTGTAGCTTACCTAGCGGGCACTTGGACTAAGTAGGTTACCTAGCCGGCACTTGGCCTATCTAGGTTAGCGAACGGGGACGTGGACTATGTAGGTGACCTACCAGGCACTTGTACTGTCAAGGTTACCTAGCGGGCACTTGGACTATCTAGGTTAACGAACGGGCACTTGGACTATGTAGGTTACCTAGCGTGCTCTTGGACTTTGTATGTTAGCTAACGGGCACTCGGACTATCTAGGTTACCTAGCGGGCACTTGGAATATGTAGGTTACCTAGCGGGCACTTGGACTATCTAGGTTACCTAAGGGGCACTTCGACTATCTAGGTTACGTAGCGGGCACTTGGACTATGTAGGTTACCTACAGGACATTTGGATGATCTAGGTTAACTAGTGGGCCCTTGGACTATGTTGGTTACCTAGCAGGCATTTGCACTATCTAGGTTAGCGAACCGGGACTTGGACTATGTAGTTGACCTAGCAGGCACTTGGACTGTCTAAGTTACCTAGCGGGCACTGGGACTATCTAGGTTAACTAACGGACACTTGGACTATGTAGGTTACCTAGCGCGCACTTTGACTATGTATGTTAGCTAACGGGAACGTGGACCATCTAGGCTACCTTGCGGTCACTTGGACTATGGAGGTTACCTAGCGGGCACTTGGACTATCTAGGTTACTTTACGGGCACTAGAACTATGCAGGTAACCTAGCAGGCACTTGGACGAACTAGGTTAACGAGCGGGCCCTTAGACTATGTAGCTTACCTAGCGGGAACTTGGACTATCTAGGTTAGCTAACAGGAACTTGGTCTATCTAGGTTACCTAGCAGGCACTTTGACAATGTAAGTTACCTAGCGGCACTTGGACTATCTAGGTTACCTAGCGGGCACTTGGACTATGTAGGTTACCTAGCGGGCACTTGGACTATCTAGGTTAACTAACGGGCAATTTGACTATCTAGGTTACCTAGGGGGCACTTGGACTATCTAGGTTAGCTAAAAGGAATTTGGACTATCTAGGTTACGTAGCGGGCACTAGGACTATGTAGGTTACCTAACAGGCACTTGGACTATGTAGGTTAACTAGCGGACACTTGGACGATCTAGGTTAACTAGCCGGCACTTGGAATATCTAGGTTAACTAGGGGGCCCTTGGACTATGTAGGTTAACTAGCGGGCACTTGGACGATCTAGGTTAACTACCTGGCAATTGGACAATCTAGTTTAAGTAGCGGGTACTTGGACTATCTAGGTTAATTAGCGGGCACTTGGACAATGCAGGTTCCCTAGTGGGCACTTTCACTATGTGGGTTCCATAGCGGACATTTGGACTATGTAGGTTACCTAGCGTGCTCTTGGACTTTGTATGTTAGCTAACGGGCACTCGGACTATCTAGGTTACCTAGCGGGCACTTGGAATATGTAGGTTACCTAGCGGGCACTTGGACTATCTAGGTTACCTAAGGGGCACTTCGACTATCTAGGTTACGTAGCGGGCACTTGGACTATGTAGGTTACCTACAGGACATTTGGATGATCTAGGTTAACTAGTGGGCCCTTGGACTATGTTGGTTACCTAGCAGGCATTTGCACTATCTAGGTTAGCGAACCGGGACTTGGACTATGTAGTTGACCTAGCAGGCACTTGGACTGTCTAAGTTACCTAGCGGGCACTGGGACTATCTAGGTTAACTAACGGACACTTGGACTATGTAGGTTACCTAGCGCGCACTTTGACTATGTATGTTAGCTAACGGGAACGTGGACCATCTAGGCTACCTTGCGGTCACTTGGACTATGGAGGTTACCTAGCGGGCACTTGGACTATCTAGGTTACTTTACGGGCACTAGAACTATGCAGGTAACCTAGCAGGCACTTGGACGAACTAGGTTAACGAGCGGGCCCTTAGACTATGTAGCTTACCTAGCGGGAACTTGGACTATCTAGGTTAGCTAACAGGAACTTGGTCTATCTAGGTTACCTAGCAGGCACTTTGACAATGTAAGTTACCTAGCGGCACTTGGACTATCTAGGTTACCTAGCGGGCACTTGGACTATGTAGGTTACCTAGCGGGCACTTGGACTATCTAGGTTAACTAACGGGCAATTTGACTATCTAGGTTACCTAGGGGGCACTTGGACTATCTAGGTTAGCTAAAAGGAATTTGGACTATCTAGGTTACGTAGCGGGCACTAGGACTATGTAGGTTACCTAACGGGCACTTGGACTATGTAGGTTAACTAGCGGACACTTGGACGATCTAGGTTAACTAGCCGGCACTTGGAATATCTAGGTTAACTAGGGGGCCCTTGGACTATGTAGGTTAACTAGCGGGCACTTGGACGATCTAGGTTAACTACCTGGCAATTGGACAATCTAGTTTAAGTAGCGGGTACTTGGACTATCTAGGTTAATTAGCGGGCACTTGGACAATGCAGGTTCCCTAGTGGGCACTTTCACTATGTGGGTTCCATAGCGGACATTTGGACTATGTAGGTTACCTAACGGGCACTTGGAGTATGTAGGTTCCCTAGGGGGCACTTGGATTATGTAGGTTCCCTATCGGGCACTTGGACTATGTAGGTTACTAACGGGCATTTGGACTATGTAGGTTACTAGCGGGCATTTGGACTATGTAGGTTACCTAACGGGCACTTGGACTATGTATGTTAGCTAACGGGAACGTGGACTATCTAGGCTACCTTGCGGTCGCTTGGACTATCTAGGCTACCTTGCGGTCACTTGGACTATGTAGGTTACCGAGCGGGCACTTGGACTATCTAGGTTACTTAACGGGCACTAGAACTATGCAGGTAACCTAGCAGGCACTTGGACGAACTAGGTTAACGAGCGGGCCCTTAGACTATGTAGGTTACCTAGCGGGAACTTGGACTATCTAGGTTAGCTAACAGGAACTTGGTCTATCTAGGTTACCTAGCAGGCACTTTGACTATGTAAGTTACCTAGCGGCACTTGGACTATCTAGGTTACCTAGCGGGCACTTGGACTATGTAGGTTACCTAGCGGGCACTTGGACTATCTAGGTTACCTAACGGGCACTTTGACTATCTAGGTTACCTAGGGGCCACTTGGACTATGTAGGTTACCTAACGGGCACTTGGACTATGTAGGTTAACTAGCGGACACTTGGACGATCTAGGTTAACTAGCCGGCACTTGGAATATCTAGGTTAACTAGGGGGCCCTTGGACTATGTAGTTTAACTAGCGGGCACTTGGACGATCTAGGTTAACTACCTGGCAATTGGACAATCTAGTTTAAGTAGCGGGTACTTGGACTATCTAGGTTAATTAGCGGGCACTTGGACGATGCAGGTTCCCTAGTGGGCACTTTCACTATGTGGGTTCCATAGCGGACATTTGGACTATCTAGGTTACCTAAGGGGCACTTGGAGTATGTAGGTTCCCTAGCGGGCACTTGGATTATGTAGGTTCCCTATCGGGCACTTGGACTATGTAGGTTACTAACGGGCATTTGGACTATGTAGGTTAGTAGCGGGCATTTGGACTATGTAGGTTACCTAACGGGCTCTTGGACTATGTACCTTCGCTATCGGGCACTTGGACAATGTTGGTTAACTAACGCGCACTAGGACTATGTAGGTTACCTAGCGGGCACTTGGACGATCAAGGTTACCTAGCGGGCACTTGGACTATATAGGTTAACTAGTGAGCCCTTGGACTATCTAGGTTACCTAGTGGACACTTGGACTATGTAGGTTACCTAGCGTGCGCTTGGACTTTGTATGTTAGCTAACGGGCACTTGGACTATCTAGGTTACCTAGCGGGCACTTGGAATATGTAGGTTACCTAGCGGGCACTTGGACTATCTAGGTTACCTAACGGGCACTTCGACTATCTAGGTTACGTAGCGGGCACTTGGACTATGTAGGTTACCTACAGGACATTTGGATGATCTAGGTTAACTAGTGGGCCCTTGGACTATGTAGGTTACCTAGCAGGCACTTGCAATATCTAGGTTAGCGAACGGGGACTTGGACTATGTAGTTGACCTAGCAGGCACTTGGACTGTCTAAGTTACCTAGCGGGCACTGGGACTATCTAGGTTAACTAACGGACACTTGGACTATGTAGGTTACCTAGCGGGCACTTTGACTATGTATGTTAGCTAACGGGAACGTGGACTATCTAGGCTACCTTGCGGTCACTTGGACTATGTAGGTTACCTAGCGGGCACTTGGACTATCTAGGTTATTTAACGGGCACTAGAACTATGCAGGTAACCTAGCAGGCACTTGGACGAACTAGGTTAACGAGCGGGCCCTTAGACTATGTAGGTTACCTAGCGGGAACTTGGACTATCTAGGTTAGCTAACAGGAACTTGGTCTATCTAGGTTACCTAGCAGGCACTTTGACTATGTAAGTTACCTAGCGGCACTTGGACTATCTAGGTTACCTAGCGGGCACTTGGACTATGTAGGTTACCTAGCGGGCACTTGGACTATCTAGGTTACCTAACGGGCACTTTGACTATCTAGGTTACCTAGGGGGCACTTGGACTATCTAGGTTAGCTAAAAGGAACTTGGACTATCTAGGTTACCTAGCGGGCACTAGGACTATGTAGGTTACCTAACGGGCACTTGGACTATGTAGGTTAACTAGCGGACACTTGGACGATCTAGCTTAACTAGCCGGCACTTGGAATATCTAGGTTAACTAGGGGGCCCTTGGACTATGTAGGTTAACTAGCGGGGACTTGGACGATCTAGGTTACTTAACGGGCACTTGGACGATCTAGGTTAACTAGCGGGTACTTGGACTATCTAGGTTAATTAGCGGGCACTTGGACGATGCAGGTTTCCTAGTGGGCACTTTCACTATGTGGGTTCCATAGCGGACATTTGGACTATCTAGGTTACCTAACGGGCACTTGGAGTATGTAGGTTCCCTATCGGGCACTTGGACTATGTAGGTTACTAACGGGCATTTGGACTATGTAGGTTACTAGCGGGCATTTGGACTATGTAGGTTACCTAACGGGCACTTGGACTATGTACCTTCGCTATCGGTCACTTGGACAATGTTGGATAACTAACGCGCACTAGGACTATGTAGGTTACCTAGCGGGCACTTGGACGATCAAGGTTACCTAGCGGGCACTTGGACTATATAGGTTAACTAGCGAGCCCTTGGACTATCTAGGTTACCTAGCGGGCACTTGGACTATGTAGGTTAACTAGCGGGCACATGGACTATCTAGGTTACCTAGCGGGCACATGGACTATGTACGTTCCCTAACGGGCACTTGGACTATGTAGGTTCCCTAGCGGGCACTTGGACTATCTAGGTTAGCTAACGGGCACTTGGACTATGTAAATTCCCTAGCGGGCACTAGGATTATGTAGGTTCCCTATCAGGCACTTGAACTATGTAGGTTACTAGCGGGCATTTGGACTATGTAGGTTACCTAACGGGCACTTGGACTATGAGGGTTCCGTATCGGGCACTTGGACAATGTTGGTTAACTAGCGGGCACTAGGACTATGTAGGTTACCTAGCGGGCACTTGGACTATCTAGGTTACCTAGTGGGAACTTGGACTATGTAGGTTACCTAGCGGGCATTTTGACTATCTTGGTTATTTAGTGGGCACTTGGACTATATAGGTTAACTAGCGGACACTTGGACGAACTAGGTTAACGAGCGGGCCCTTGGACTATGTAGGTTACCTAGCGGGCACTTGGACTAACTAGGTTAGCTAACAGGAACTTGGACTATCTAGGTTACCTAGTGGTCACTTTGACTATTTAGGTCACCTAGCCGGCACTTGGACTATCTAGGTTAGCTAACGGGCACTTGGACTACCTAGGTTACCTAGCGGGCACTTAGACTATGTAGGTTACCTAGCAGGCACTTGTACTATCTAGGTTACCTAACGGGCACTTGGACTATGCAGGTAACCTAGCGGGCACTTGGACTGTCTAGGTTACCTAGCGGGCACATGGATTTCTAGGTTAACGAACGGGCACTTGGACTATGTAGGTTGCCTAGCGGGCACTTGGCCGATCTATGTTAGGTAACGGGCACTAGGACTATCTAGGTTACCTAGCGGGAACTTGGACTATGTAGGTAACCTAGCGGGCACTAGGACGATCTAGGTTACTTAACGGGCACTTGGACGATCTAGGTTAACTAGCGGGTACTTGGACTATCTAGGTTAATTAGCGGGCACTTGGACGATGCAGGTTCCCTAGTGGGCACTTTCACTATGTGGGTTCCATAGCGGACATTTGGACTATCTAGGTTACCTAACGGGCACTTGGAGTATGTAGGTTCCCTAGCGGGCACTTGGATTATGTAGGTTCCCTATCGGGCACTTGGACTATGTATGTTAGTAACGGGCATTTGGACTATGGAGGTTACTAGCGGGCATTTGGACTATGTAGGTTACCTAACGGGCACTTGGACTATGTACCTTCGCTATCGGTCACTTGGACAATGTTGGTTAACTAACGCGCACTAGGACTATGTAGGTTACCTAGCGGGCACTTGGACGATCAAGGTTAACTAGCGAGCCCTTGGACTATCTAGGTTACCTAGCGGGCACTTGGACTATGTAGGTTAACTAGCGGGCACATGGACTATCTAGGTTACCTAGCGGCCACTTGGACTATGTACGTTCCCTAACGGGCACTTGGACTATGTAGGTTCCCTAGCGGGCACTTGGACTATCTAGGTTAGCTAACGGGCACTTGGACTATGTAAATTCCTTAGCGGGCACTAGGATTATGTAGGTTCCCTATCAGGCACTTGAACTATGTAGGTTACTAGCGGGCATTTGGACTATGTAGGTTACCTAACGGGCACTTGGACTATGAGGGTTCCGTATCGGGCACTTGGACAATGTTGGTTAACTAGCGGGCACTAGGACTATGTAGGTTACCTAGCGGGCACTTGGACTATCTAGGTTACCTAGTGGGAACTTGGACTCTGTAGGTTACCTAGCGGGCATTTTGACTATCTTGGTTATTTAGTGGGCACTTGGACTATATAGGTTAACTAGCGGACACTTGGACGAACTAGGTTAACGAGCGGGCCCTTGGACTATGTAGGTTACCTAGCGGGCACTTGGACTATCTAGGTTAGCTAACAGGAACTTGGACTATCTAGGTTACCTAGTGGTCACTTTGACTATTTAGGTCACCTAGCCGGCACTTGGACTATTTAGGTTAGCTAACGGGCACTTGGACTACCTAGGTTACCTAGCGGGCACTTAGACTATGTAGGTTACCTAGCAGGCACTTGTACTATCTAGGTTACCTAACGGGCACTTGGACTATGCATGTAACCTAGCGGGCACTTGGACTGTCTAGGTTACCTAGCGGGCACATGGATTTCTAGGTTAACGAACGGGCACTTGGACTATGTAGGTTGCCTAGCGGGCACTTGGCCGATCTATGTTAGGTAACGGGCACTAGGACTATCTAGGTTACCTAGCGGGAACTTGGACTATGTAGGTAATCTAGCGGGCACTAGGACGATCTAGGTTACTTAACGGGCACTTGGACGATCTAGGTTAACTAGCGGGTACTTGGACTATCTAGGTTAATTAGCGGGCACTTGGACGATGCAGGTTCCCTAGTGGGCACTTTCACTATGTGGGTTCCATAGCGGACATTTGGACTATCTAGGTTACCTAACGGGCACTTGGAGTATGTAGGTTCCCTAGCGGGCACTTGGATTATGTAGGTTCCCTATCAGGCACTTGGACTATGTAGGTTACTAACGGGCATTTGGACTATGTAGGTTACTAGCGGGCATTTGGACTATGTAGGTTACCTAAAGGGCACTTGGACTATGTACCTTCGCTATCGGTCACTTGGACAATGTTGGTTAACTAACGCGCACTAGGACTATGTAGGTTACCTAGCGGGCACTTGGATCATCAAGGTTAACTAGCGAGCCCTTGGACTATCTAGGTTACCTAGCGGGCACTTGGACTATGTAGGTTAACTAGCGAGCACATGGACTATCTAGGTTACCTAGCGGGCACTTGGACTATGTACGTTCCCTAACGGGCACTTGGACTATGTAGGTTCCCTAGCGGGCACTTGGACTATCTAGGTTAGCTAACGGGCACTTGGACTATGTAAATTCCTTAGCGGGCACTAGGATTATGTAGGTTCCCTATCAGGCACTTGAACTATGTAGGTTACTAGCGGGCATTTGGACTATGTAGGTTACCTAACGGGCACTTGGACTATGAGGGTTCCGTATCGGGCACTTGGACAATGTTGGTTAACTAGCGGGCACTAGGATTATGTAGGTTACCTAGCGGGCACTTGGACTATCTAGGTTAGGTAACGGGCACTTGGACTATCTAGGTTATCTAGTGGGAACTTGGACTATGTAGGTTACCTAGCGGGCATTTTGACTATCTTGGTTATTTAGTGGGCACTTGGACTATATAGGTTAACTAGCGGACACTTGGATGAACTAGGTTAACGAGCGGGCCCTTGGACTATGTAGGGTACCTAGCTTGCACTTGGACTATCTAGGTTAGCTAACAGGAACTTGGACTATCTAGGTTACCTAGTGGTCATTTTGACTATTTAGGTCACCTAGCTGGCACTTGGACTATCTAGGTTAGCTAACGGGAACAAGGACTACCTAGGTTACCTAGCGGGCACTTAGACTATGTAGGTTACCTAGCAGGCACTTGGACTATCTAGGTTACCTAACGGGCATTTGGATTATGCAGGTAACCTAGCGGGCACTTGGACTGTCTAGGTTACCTAGCGGGCACATGGATTTCTAGGTTAACGAACGGGCACTTGGACTATGTAGGTTGCCTAGCGGGCACTTGGCCGATCTATGTTAGGTAACGTGCACTAGGACTATCTAGGTTACCTAGCGGGAACTTGGACTATGTAGGTAACCTAGCGGGCACTTGGACTATCTAGGTTACTTAACGGGCACTTGGACGATCTAGGTTAACTAGCGGGCACTTCACGATATAGGTTAACTAGCGGACACTTGGATTAGCTAGGTTACCTAGCGGGCACTTGAACCATGTAGGTTAACTATTTGGCCCTTGGACTATCTACGTTAGCTAACGGGCACTTGGACTATGTAGGTTAATTAGCGTGCACTTGGACTATGTAGGTGCCCTAGCGGGCATTTGGACTATATAGATTACCTAGCGGGCACTTGGACTTTGTAGGTTACCTAGCGGGCACTTGGACTATCTGGGTTACCTAGCGGGCACTTGGACTATCTAGGTTCCTTAGCGGGCACTTGGACTACATAGGTTCCCTAAAGGGCACTTGGACTATGTAGGTTCCCTAGCAGGCACTCGGACTATGAAGGTTCCCTAGTGGGCACTTGGACTATGTAGGTTCCATAGCAGGCCCTTTGACTATGTAATTTCTCTAACGGGCACTTGGACTATGTAGGTTCCCTAGCGGGCACTTGGACTATGTACGTTACTAGGGGGCATTTGGACTATGTAGGTTACAAAGCGGATACTTGGACTATGTAGGTTCCTGATCAGGGACTTGGACAATGGAGGTTAACTAGCGGGCACTAGGACTATGTAGGTTATCTAGTGGGTCCTTGTACTATGTAGGTTAACTAGCGGGCACTTGGACTATCTAGGTTAACTAGCGGGCCCTTGGACTATGTAGGTTAACTAGCGGGCACTTTGACGATCTAGGTTAGCAAACGGGCACTTGGAATATGTAGGTTACCTAGCAGGCACTTGGACTATCTAGGTTACCTAGCGGGCACTTGGACTATCTAGGTTAACGAACGGGCACTTGGACTATGTGGTTACTTAGCGGGCACTTGGACTATCTCTGTTAGCTAACGGGCACTTGGACTATCTCAGTTACCTAGCGGGCACTTGGACTATGTTGGTTACCTAGCGGGCATTGGACAATCTAGGTTAACGAACGGGCACTTGGACTATGTAGGTTAGCTAACAGGAACTTGGACAATCTAGGTTAACTAGCGGGCACTTGGACGATGCAGGTTCCCTAGCGGGCACTTTGACTATGTAGGTTCCCTAGCGGGCATTTGGACAATCTAGGCTTCCTAACGGGTATTTGGACTATGTAGGTGCCCTAGCGGGCACTTGGATTATATAGGTTCCCGTCTTGCACTTGGACTATGTAGGTTACCTAGCGGGCACTAGGACTATGTAGGTTAACTAGCGGGCCCTTGCACTATGTAGGTTAACTAGCAGGCCCTTGGACTATGTAGGTTAACCAGCGGGCACTTAGACCATCTAGGTTAACTAGTGGGCACTTGGAGGATATAGGTTAACTAGCGGACACTTGGATTAGCTAGGTTACCTAGCGGGCACTTGAACCATGTAGGTTAACTATTTGGCCCTTGGACTATCTAGGTTAGCTAACGGGCACTTGGACTATGTAGGTTAATTAGCGTGCACTTGGACTATGTAGGTGCCCTAGCGGGCATTTGGACTATATAGATTATCTAGCGGGCACTTGGACTTTGTAGGTTCCCTAGCGGGCACTTGGACTACAAAAGTTCCCTAAAGGGCACTTGCACTATGCAGGTTCCCTAGCAGGCACTCTGACTATGAAGGTACTCTAGCGGGCACTTGGACTATGTAGGTTCCATAGCAGGCCCTTTGAATATGTAAGTTCTCTAACGGGCACTTGGACTATGTATGTTAGCTAACGGGCACTTGGACTATGTAGGTTACCTAGCGGGCACTTGGACTATCTAGGTTACGTAGCGGGCACTTGGACTATGTAGGTGAACTAGAGGACATTAGGACGATCTAGGTTAACTAGTGGGCCCTTGGACTATGTAGGTTAACTAGCGGGCACTTGGACTATCTAGGTTAACTAGCCTGCACTTGGGCTATCAAGGTTAACTAGCGAGCCCTTGGACTATGTAGGTTAACTAGAGGGCCCTGGGACTTGTAGCTTACCTAGCGGGCACTTGGACTAAGTAAGTTACCTAGCCGGCACTTGGACTATCTAGGTTAGCGAACGGGGACTTGGATTATGTAGGTGACCTACCAGGCACTTGTACTGTCTAGGTTACCTAGCGGGCACTTGGACTATCTTGGTTAACGAACGGGCACTTGGACTATGTAGGTTACCTAGCGTGCTCTTGGACTATGTATGTTAGCTAACGGGCACTTGGACTATCTAGGTTACCTAGCGGGCACTTGGAATATGTAGGTTACCTAGCGGGCACTTGGACTATCTAGGTTACCTAACGGGCACTTCGACTATCTAGGTTACGTAGCGGGCACTTGGACTATGTAGGTTACCCACAGGACATTTGGATGATCTAGGTTAACTAGCGGGCCCTTGGACTAAGTAGGTTACCTAGCAGGCACTTGCACTATCTAGGTTAGCGAACGGGGACTTGGACTATGTAGTTGACCTAGCAGGCACTTGGACTGTCTAAGTTACCTAGCGGGCACTTGGACAATCTAGGTTAACGAACGAGCACTTGGACTATGTAGGTTACCTAGCGGGCACTTTGACTATGTATGTTAGCTAACGGGAATTTGGACTATCTAGGCTACCTAGCGGTCACTTGGACTATGTAGGTTACCTAGCGGGCACTTGGACTATCTAGGTTGCCTAACGGGCACTAGGACTATGCAGGTAACCTAGCAGGCACTTGGACGTACTAGGTTAACGAGCGGGCCCTTAGACTATGTAGGTTACCTAGCGGGCACTTGGACAATCTAGGTTAACGAACGGGCACTTGGACTATGTAGGTTACCTAGCGGGCACTTGGACTATGTATGTTAGCTAACGGGAATTTGGACTATCTAGGCTACCTAGCGGTCACTTGGACTATGTAGGTTACCTAGCGGGCACTTGGACTATCTAGGTTGCCTAACGGGCACTAGGACTATGCAGGTAACCTAGCAGGCACTTGGACGTACTAGGTTAACGAGCGGGCCCTTAGACTATGTAGGTTACCTAGCGGGCACTTGGACTATCTAGGTTAGCTAACAGGAACTTGTTCTATCTAGGTTACCTAGCAGGAACTTTGACTATGTAAGTTACCTAGCGGCACTTGGACTATATAGGTTACCTAACGGGCACTTTGACTATCTAGGTTACCTAGCGGGCACTTGGACTATGTAGGTTACCTAGCTGGCACTTGGAATATCTAGGTTACCTAAAGGGCTCTTTGACTCTCTAGGTTACCTAGCGGGTACTTGGACTATCTAGGTTAACTAGCGGGCACTTGGACTATCTAGGTTCACTAACGGGCACTTGTACTATGTAAATTCCCTAGCGGACACTTGTATTATGTAGGTTCCCTATCAGGCTCTTGGACTATGTAGGTTACTAGCTGGCATTTGGACTATGTAGGTTACCTAACGGGCACTTGGACTATGAGGGTTCCGTATCGGGCACTTGGACAATGTTGGTTAACTAGCGGGCACTAGGACTATGTAGGTTACCTAGCGGGCACTTGGACTATCTAGGTTAGGTAACGGGCACTTGGACTATCTAGGTTACCTAGTGGGAACTTGGACTATGTAGGTTACCTAGCGGGCATTTTGACTATCTTGGTTATTTAGTGGGCACTTGGACTATATAGGTTAACTAGCGGACACTTGGACGAACTAGGTTAACGAGCGGGCCCTTGGACTATGTAGGTTACGTAGCGGGCACTTGGACTATCTAGGTTAGCTAACAGGAACTTGGACTATCTAGGTTACCTAGTGGTCACTTTGACTATTTAGGTCACCTAGCCGGCACTTGGACTATCTAGGTTAGCTAACGGGCACTTGGACTACCTAGGTTACCTAGCGGGCACTTAGACTATGTAGGTTACCTAGCAGGCACTTGTACTATCTAGGTTACCTAACGGGCACTTGGACTATGCAGGTAACCTAGCGGGCACTTGGACTGTCTAGGTTACCTAGCGGGCACATGGATTTCTAGGTTAACGAACGGGCACTTGGACTATGTGGGTTCCCTAGCAGGCCTTTGAACTATCTGGGTTACCTAACGGGCACTTGGACTATGTAGGTTCCCTAGCGGGCACTTGGACTATGTACTTTACTAGGGGGCATTTGGACTATGTAGGTTACCTACCGGATACTTGGACTATGTAGGTTCCTGATCAGGGACTTGGACAATATAGGTTAACTAGCGGGCACTAGCACTATGTAGGTTATCTAGTGGGTCCTTGTACTATGTAGGTTAACTAGCGGGCACTTGGACTATCTAGGTTAACTAGCGGGCCCTTGGACTATGTAGGTTAACTAGCGGGCACTTTGACGATCTAGGTTAGCAAACGGGCACTTGGAATATGTAGGTTACCTAGCGGGCACTTGGACTATCTAGGTTAACGAACGGGCACTTGGACTATGTGGTTACTTAGCGGGCACTTGGACTATCTCTGTTAGCTAACGGGCACTTGGACTATCTCAATTACCTAGCGGGCACTTGGACTATGTTGGTTACCAAGCGGGCACTTGGACAATCTAGGTTAACGAACGGGCACTTGGACTATGTAGGTTAGCTAACAGGAACTTGGGCAATCTAGGTTAACTAGCGGGCACTTGGACGATGCAGGTTCCCTAGCGGGCACTTTGACTATGTAGGTTCCCTAGCGGGCACTTGGACTATGTGGGTACCCTAGTGGGCATTTGGACTATCTAGGCTTCCTAACGGGCATTTGGACTATGTAGGTTCCCTAGCGGGCACTTGGATTATGTAGGTTCCCGTCTTGCACTTGGACTATGTAGGTTACCTAGCGGGCACTTGGACTATGTAGGTTAACTAGCGGGCCCTTGCACTATGTAGGTTAACTAGCAGGCCCTTGGACTATGTAGGTTAACCAGCGGGCACTTAGACCATCTAGGTTAACTAGTGGGCACTTGGAGGATATAGGTTAACTAGCGGACACTTGGATTAGCTAGGTTACCTAGCGGGCACTTGAACCATGTAGGTTAACTATTTGGCCCTTGGACTATCTAGGTTAGCTAACGGGCACTTGGACTATGTAGGTTAATTAGCGTGCACTTGGAATATGTAGGTGCCCTAGCGGGCATTTGGACTATATAGATTATCTAGCGGGCACTTGGACTTTGTAGGTTACCTAGCGGGCACTTGGAGTATCTAGGTTCCCTAGCGGGCACTTGGACTACATAGGTTCCCTAAAGGGCACTTGCACTATGCAGGTTCCCTAGCAGGCACTCTGACTATGAAGGTTCTCTAGCGGGCACTTGGACTATGTAGGTTCCATAGCAGGCCCTTTGACTATGTAAGTTCTCTAACGGGCACTTGGACTATGTATGTTAGCTAATGGGCACTTGGACTATGTAGGTTACCTAGCGGGCACTTGGACTATCTAGGTTACGTAGCGGGCACTTGGACTATGTAGGTGAACTAGAGGACATTAGGACGATCTAGGTTAACTAGTGGGCCCTTGGACTATGTAGGTTAACTAGCGGGCACTTGGACTATCTAGGTTAACTAGCCGGCACTTGGGCTATCAAGGTTAACTAGCGAGCCCTTGGACTATGTAGGTTAACTAGCGGGCCCTTGGACTTGTAGCTTACCTAGCGGGCACTTGGACTAAGTAAGTTACCTAGCCGGCACTTGGACTATCTTGGTTAGCGAACGGGGACTTGGATTATGTAGGTGACCTACCAGGCACTTGTACTGTCTAGGTTACCTAGCGGGCACTTGGACTATCTAGGTTAACGAACGGGCACTTGGACTATGTAGGTTACCTAGCGTGCTCTTGGACTATGTATGTTAGCTAACGGGCACTTGGACTATCTAGGTTACCTAGCGGGCACTTGGAATATGTAGGTTACCTAGCGGGCACTTGGACTATCTAGGTTACCTAACGGGCACTTCGACTATCTAGGTTACGTAGCGGGCACTTGGACTATGTAGGTTACCCACAGGACATTTGGATGATCTAGGTTAACTAGTGGGCCCTTGGACTATGTAGGTTACCTAGCAGGCACTTGCACTATCTAGGTTAGCGAACGGGGACTTGGACAATGTAGTTGACCTAGCAGGCACTTGGACTGTCTAAGTTACCTAGCGGGCACTTGGACTATCTAGGTTAATGAACGGGCACTTGGACTATGTATGTTACCTAGCGGGCACTTGGACTATGTATGTTAGCTAACGGGAATTTGGACTATCTAGGCTACCTAGCGGTCACTTGGACTATGTAGGTTACCTAGCGGGCACTTGGACTATCTAGGTTGCCTAACGGGCACTAGGACTATGCAGGTAACCTAGCCGGCACTTGGAGTATCTTGGTTAGCAAACGGGGACTTGGATTATGTAGGTGACCTACCAGGCATTTGTACTGTCTAGGTTACCTAGCGGGCACTTGGACTATCTAGGTTAACGAACGGGCACTTGGACTATGTAGGTTACCTAGCGTGCTCTTGGACTATGTATGTTAGCTAACGGGCACTTGGACGATGCAGGTTCCCTAGCGGGCACTTTGACTATGTAGGTTCCCTTGCGGGCACTTGGACTATGTGGGTACCCTAGTGGGCATTTGGACTATCTAGGCTTCCTAACGGGCATTTGGACTATGTAGGTTCCCTAGCGGGCACATGGATTATGTAGGTTCCCGTGTTGCACTTGGACTATGTAGGTTACCTAGCGGGCACTAGGACTATGTAGGTTAACTAGCGGGCCCTTGCACTATGTAGGTTAACTAGCAGGCCCTTGGACTATGTAGGTTAACCAGCGGGCACTTAGACCATCTAGGTTAACTAGTGGGCACTTGGAGGATATAGGTTAACTAGCGGACACTTGGATTAGCTAGGTTACCTAGCGGGCACTTGAACCATGTAGGTTAACTATTTGGCCCTTGGACTATCTAGGTTAGCTAACGGGCACTTGTACTATGTAGGTTAATTAGCGTGCACTTGGAATATGTAGGTGCCCTAGCGGGCATTTGGACTATATAGATTATCTAGCGGGCACTTGGACTTTATAGGTTACCTAGCGGGCACTTGGAGTATCTAGGTTCCCTAGCGGGCACTTGGACTACATAGGTTCCCTAAAGGGCACTTGCACTATGCAGGTTCCCTAGCAGGCACTCTGACTATGAAGGTTCTCTAGCGGGCACTTGGACTATGTAGGTTCCATAGCAGGCCCTTTGACTATGTAAGTTCTCTAACGGGCACTTGGACTATGTATGTTAGCTAACGGGCACTTGGACTATGTAGGTTACCTAGCGGGCACTTGGACTATCTAGGTTACGTAGCGGGCACTTGGACTATGTAGGTGAACTAGAGGACATTAGGACGATCTAGGTTTGCTTGTGGGCCCTTGGACTATGTAGGTTAACTAGCGGGCACTTGGACTATCTAGGTTAACTAGCCGGCACTTGGGCTATCAAGGTTAACTAGCGAGCCCTTGGACTATGTAGGTTAACTAGCGGGCCCTTGGACTTGTAGCTTACCTAGCGGGCACTTGGACTAAGTAAGTTACCTAG
Source organism: Tenrec ecaudatus (assembly GCF_050624435.1). Taxonomy (NCBI): domain Eukaryota; kingdom Metazoa; phylum Chordata; class Mammalia; order Afrosoricida; family Tenrecidae; genus Tenrec; species Tenrec ecaudatus. The sequence goes on along the minus strand of NW_027459059.1, from coordinate 353,154 downwards.
CCGGCACTTGGACTATCTTGGTTAGCGAACGGGGACTTGGATTATGTAGGTGACCTACCAGGCACTTGTACTGTCTAGGTTACCTAGCGGGCACTTGGACTATCTAGGTTAACGAACGGGCACTTGGACTATGTAGGTTACCTAGCGTGCTCTTGGACTATGTATGTTAGCTAACGGGCACTTGGACTATCTAGGTTACCTAGCGGGCACTTAGAATATGTAGGTTACCTAGCGGGCACTTGGACTATCTAGGTTACCTAACGGGCACATCGACTATCTAGGTTACGTAGCGGGCACTTGGACTATGTAGGTTACCCACAGGACATTTGGATGATCTAGGTTAACTAGTGGGCCCTTGGACTATGTAGGTTACCTAGCAGGCACTTGCACTATCTAGGTTAGCGAACGGGGACTTGGACTATGTAGTTGACCTAGCAGGCACTTGGACTGTCTAAGTTACCTAGCGGGCACTTGGACTACCCAGGTTAACGAACGGGCACTTGGACTATGTAGGTTACCTAGCGGGCACTTGGACTATGTATGTTAGCTAACGGGAATTTGGACTATCTAGGCTACCTAGCGGTCACTTGGACTATGTAGGTTACCTAGCGGGCACTTGGACTATCTAGGTTGCCTAACGGGCACTAGGACTATGCAGGTAACCTAGCAGGCACTTGGACGTACTAGGTTAACGAGCGGGCCCTTAGACTATGTAGGTTACCTAGCGGGCACTTGGACTATCTAGGTTAGCTAACAGGAACTTGGTCTATCTAGGTTACCTAGCAGGCACTTTGACTATGTAAGTTACATAGCGGCACTTGGACTATATAAGTTACCTAACGGGCACTTTGACTATCTAGGTTACCTAGCGGGCACTTGGTCTATGTAGGTTACCTAGCGGGCACTTGGACTATCTAGGTTACCTAAAGGGCTCTTTGACTATCTAGGTTACCTAGCGGGTACTTGGACTATCTAGGTTAACTAGCGGGCACTTGGACTATCTAAGTTCACTAACGGGCACTTGTACTATGTAAATTCCCTAGCGGACACTTGGATTATGTAGGTTCCCTATCAGGCACTTGGACTATGTAGGTTACTAGCGGGCATTTGGACTATGTAGGTTACCTAACGGGCACTTGGACTATGAGGGTTCCGTATCGGGCACTTGGACAATGTTGGTTAACTAGCGGGCACTAGGACTATGTAGGTTACCTACCGGGCACTTGGACTATCTAGGTTAGGTAACGGGCACTTGGACTATCTAGGTTACCTAGTGGGAACTTGGACTATGTAGGTTACCTAGTGGGCATTTTGACTATCTTGGTTATTTAGTGGGCACTTGGACTATATAGGTTAACTAGCAGACACTTGGACGAACTAGGTTAACGAGCGGGCCCTTGGACTATGTAGGTTACCTAGCGGGCACTTGGACTATCTAGGTTAGCTAACAGGAACTTGGACTATCTAGGTTACCTAGTGGTCACTTTGACTATTTAGGTCCCCTAGCCATCACTTGGACTATCTAGGTTAGCTAACGGGCACTTGGACTACCTAGGTTACTTAGCAGGCACTTAGACTATGTAGGTTAACTAGCAGGCACTTGGACTATCTAGGTTACCTAACGGGCACTTGGACTATGCAGGTAACCTAGCGGGCACTTGGACTGTCTAGGTTACCTAGCGGGCACATGGATTTCTAGGTTAACGAACGGGCACTTGGACTATGTAGGTTGCCTAGCGGGCACTTGGCCGATCTATGTTAGGTAACGGGCACTAGGACTATCTAGGTTACCTAGCGGGAACTTGGACTATGTAGGTAACCTAGCGGGCACTTGGACTATCTAGGTTACTTAACGGGCACTTGGACGATCTAGGTTAACTAGCGGGCACTTCACGATATAGGTTAACTAGAGGACACTTGGATTAGCTAGGTTACCTAGCGGGCACTTGAACCATGTAGGTTAACTATTTGGCCCTTGGACTATCTAGGTTAGCTAACGGGCACTTGGACTATGTAGGTTAATTAGCGTGCACTTGGACTATGTAGGTGCCCTAGCGGGCATTTGGACTATATAGATTATCTAGCGGGCACTTGGACTTTGTAGGTTACCTAGCGGGCACTTGGAGTATCTAGGTTCCCTAGCGGGCACTTGGACTACATAGGTTCCCTAAAGGGCACTTGCACTATGCAGGTTCCCTAGCAGGCACTCTGACTATGAAGGTTCTCTAGCGGGCACTTGGACTATGTAGGTTCCATAGCAGGCCCTTTGACTATGTAAGTTCTCTAACGGGCACTTGGACTATGTATGTTAGCTAACGGGCACTTGGACTATGTAGGTTACCTAGCGGGCACTTGGACTATCTAGGTTACGTAGCGGGCACTTGGACTATGTAGGTGAACTAGAGGACATTAGGACGATCTAGGTTAACTTGTGGGCCCTTGGACTATGTAGGTTAACTAGCGGGCACTTGGACTATCTAGGTTAACTAGCCGGCACGTGGGCTATCAAGGTTAACTAGCGAGCCCTTGGACTATGTAGGTTAACTAGCGGGCCCTTGGACTTGTAGCTTACCTAGCGGGCACTTGGACTAAGTAAGTTACCTAGCCGGCACTTGGACTATCTTGGTTAGCGAACGGGGACTTGGACTATGTAGGTTACCTAGCGTGCTCTTGGACTATGTATGTTAGCTAACGGGCACTTGGACTATCTAGGTTACCTAGCGGGCACTTGGAATATGTAGGTTACCTAGCGGGCACTTGGACAATCTAGGTTACCTAACGGGCTCTCCGACTATCTAGGTTACGTAGCGGGCACTTGGACTATGTAGGTGAACTAGAGGACATTAGGACGATCTAGGTTAACTAGTGGGCCCTTGGACTATGTAGGTTACCTAGCAGGCACTTGCACTATCTAGGTTAGGGAACGGGGACTTGGACTATGTAGTTGACCTAGCGGGCACTTGGAGTATCTAGGTTCCCTAGCGGGCACTTGGACTACAAAGGTTCCCTAAAGGGCACTTGCACTATGCAGGTTCCCTAGCAGGCACTCTGACTATGAAGGTTCTCTAGCGGGCACTTGGACTATGTAGGTTCCATAGCAGGCCCTTTGACTATGTAAGTTCTCTAACGGGCACTTGGACTATGTATGTTAGCTAACGGGCACTTGGACTATGTAGGTTACCTAGCGGGCACTTGGACTATCTAGGTTACGTAGCGGGCACTTGGACTATGTAGGTGAACTAGAGGACATTAGGACGATCTAGGTTAACTAGTGGGCCCTTGGACTATGTAGGTTAACTAGCGGGCACTTGGACTATCTAGGTTAACTAGCCGGCACTTGGGCTATCAAGGTTAACTAGCGAGCCCTTGGACTATGTAGGTTAACTAGCGGGCCCTTGGACTTGTAGCTTACCTAGCGGGCACTTGGACTAAATAAGTTACCTAGCCGGCACTTGGACTATCTTGGTTAGCGAACGGGGACTAGGATTATGTAGGTGACCTACCAGGCACTTGTACTGTCTAGGTTACCTAGCGGGCACTTGGACTATCTAGGTTAACGAACGGGCACTTGGACTATGTAGGTTACCTAGCGTGCTCTTGGACTATGTATGTTAGCTAACGGGCACTTGGACTATCTAGGTTACCTAGCGGGCACTTGGAATATGTAGGTTACCTAGCGGGCACTTGGACTATCTAGGTTACCTAACGGGCACTTCGACTATCTAGGTTACGTAGCGGGCACTTGGACTATGTAGGTTACCCACAGGACATTTGGATGATCTAGGTTAACTAGTGGGCCCTTGGACTATGTAGGTTACCTAGCAGGCACTTGCACTATCTAGGTTAGCGAACGGGGACTTGGACTATGTAGTTGACCTAGCAGGCACTTGGACTGTCTAAGTTACCTAGCGGGCACTTGGACTATCTAGGTTAACGAGCGGGCACTTGGACTATGTATGTTAGCTAACGGGAATTTGGACTATCTAGGCTACCTAGCGGTCACTTGGACTATGTAGGTTACCTAGCGGGCACTTGGACTATCTAGGTTGCCTAACGGGCACTAGGACTATGCAGGTAACCTAGCCGGCACTTGGAGTATCTTGGTTAGCAAACGGGGACTTGGATTATGTAGGTGACCTACCAGGCATTTGTACTGTCTAGGTTACCTAGCGGGCACTTGGACTATCTAGGTTAACGAACGGGCACTTGGACTATGTAGGTTACCTAGCGTGCTCTTGGATTATGTATGTTAGCTAACGGGCACTTGGACGATGCAGGTTCCCTAGCGGGTACTTTGACTATGTAGGTTCCCTTGCGGGCACTTGGACTATGTGGGTACCCTAGTGGGCATTTGGACTATCTAGGCTTCCTTACGGGCATTTGGACTATGTAGGTTCCCTAGCGGGCACTTGGATTATGTAGGTTCCCGTGTTGCACTTGGACTATGTAGGTTACCTAGCGGGCACTAGGACTATGTAGGTTAACTAGCGGGCCCTTGCACTATGTAGGTTAACTAGCAGGCCCTTGGACTATGTAGGTTAACCAGCGGGCACTTAGACCATCTAGGTTAACTAGTGGGCACTTGGAGGATATAGGTTAACTAGCGGACACTTGGATTAGCTAGGTTACCTAGCGGGCACTTGAACCATGTAGGTTAACTATTTGGCCCTTGGACTATCTAGGTTAGCTAACGGGCACTTGGACTATGTAGGTTAATTAGCGTGCACTTGGAATATGTAGGTGCCCTAGCGGGCATTTGGACTATATAGATTATCTAGCGGGCACTTGGACTTTGTAGGTTACCTAGCGGGCACTTGGAGTATCTAGGTTCCCTAGCGGGCACTTGGACTACATAGGTTCCCTAAAGGGCACTTGCACTATGCAGGTTCCCTAGCAGGCACTCTGACTATGAAGGTTCTCTAGCGGGCACTTGGACTATGTAGGTTCCATAGCAGGCCCTTTGACTATGTAAGTTCTCTAACGGGCACTTGGACTATGTATGTTAGCTAACGGGCACTTGGACTATGTAGGTTACCTAGCGGGCACTTGGACTATCTAGGTTACGTAGCGGGCACTTGGACTATGTAGGTGAACTAGAGGACATTAGGACGATCTAGGTTTGCTTGTGGGCCCTTGGACTATGTAGGTTAACTAGCGGGCACTTGGACTATCTAGGTTAACTAGCCGGCACTTGGGCTATCAAGGTTAACTAGCGAGCCCTTGAACTATGTAGGTTAACTAGCGGGCCCTTGGACTTGTAGCTTACCTAGCGGGCACTTGGACTAAGTAAGTTACCTAGCCGGCACTTGGACTATCTTGGTTAGCGAACGGGGACTTGGATTATGTAGGTGACCTACCAGGCACTTGTACTGTCTAGGTTACCTAGCGGGCACTTGGACTATCTAGGTTAACGAACGGGCACTTGGACTATGTAGGTTACCTAGCGTGCTCTTGGACTATGTATGTTAGCTAACGGGCACTTGGACTATCTAGGTTACCTAGCGGGCACTTAGAATATGTAGGTTACCTAGCGGGCACTTGGACTATCTAGGTTACCTAACGGGCACTTCGACTATCTAGGTTACGTAGCGGGCACTTGGACTATGTAGGTTACCCACAGGACATTAGGATGATCTAGGTTAACTAGTGGGCCCTTGGACTATGTAGGTTACCTAGCAGGCACTTGCACTATCTAGGTTAGCGAACGGGGACTTGGACTATGTAGTTGACCTAGCAGGCACTTGGACTGTCTAAGTTACCTAGCGGGCACTTGGACTACCCAGGTTAACGAACGGGCACTTGGACTATGTAGGTTACCTAGCGGGCACTTGGACTATGTATGTTAGCTAACGGGAATTTGGACTATCTAGGCTACCTAGCGGTCACTTGGACTATGTAGGTTACCTAGCGGGCACTTGGACTATCTAGGTTGCCTAACGGGCACTAGGACTATGCAGGTAACCTAGCAGGCACTTGGACGTACTAGGTTAACGAGCGGGCCCTTAGACTATGTAGGTTACCTAGCGGGCACTTGGACTATCTAGGTTAGCTAACAGGAACTTGGTCTATCTAGGTTACCTAGCAGGCACTTTGACTATGTAAGTTACATAGCGGCACTTGGACTATATAAGTTACCTAACGGGCACTTTGACTATCTAGGTTACCTAGCGGGCACTTGGACTATGTAGGTTACCTAGCGGGCACTTGGACTATCTAGGTTACCTAAAGGGCTCTTTGACTATCTAGGTTACCTAGCGGGTACTTGGACTATCTAGGTTAACTAGCGGGCACTTGGACTATCTAAGTTCACTAACGGGCACTTGTACTATGTAAATTCCCTAGCGGACACTTGGATTATGTACGTTCCCTATCAGGCACTTGGACTATGTAGGTTACTAGCGGGCATTTGGACTATGTAGGTTACCTAACGGGCACTTGGACTATGAGGGTTCCGTTTCGGGCACTTGGACAATGTTGGTTAACTAGCGGGCACTAGGACTATGTAGGTTACCTACCGGGCACTTGGACTATCTAGGTTAGGTAACGGGCACTTGGACTATCTAGGTTACCTAGTGGGAACTTGGACTATGTAGGTTACCTAGCGGGCATTTTGACTATCTTGGTTATTTAGTGGGCACTTGGACTATATAGGTTAACTAGCAGACACTTGGACGAACTAGGTTAACGAGCGGGCCCTTGGACTATGTAGGTTACCTAGCGGGCACTTGGACTATCTAGGTTAGCTAACAGGAACTTGGACTATCTAGGTTACCTAGTGGTCACTTTGACTATTTAGGTCCCCTAGCCATCACTTGGACTATCTAGGTTAGCTAACGGGCACTTGGACTACCTAGGTTACTTAGCAGGCACTTAGACTATGTAGGTTAACTAGCAGGCACTTGGACTATCTAGGTTACCTAACGGGCACTTGGACTATGCAGGTAACCTTTCGGGCACTTGGACTGTCTAGGTTACCTAGCGGGCACATGGATTTCTAGGTTAACGAACGGGCACTTGGACTATGTAGGTTGCCTAGCGGGCACTTGGCCGATCTATGTTAGGTAACGGGCACTAGGACTATCTAGGTTACCTAGCGGGAACTTGGACTATGTAGGTAACCTAGCGGGCACTTGGACTATCTAGGTTACTTAACGGGCACTTGGACGATCTAGGTTAACTAGCGGGCACTTCACGATATAGGTTAACTAGAGGACACTTGGATTAGCTAGGTTACCTAGCGGGCACTTGAACCATGTAGGTTAACTATTTGGCCCTTGGACTATCTAGGTTAGCTAACGGGCACTTGGACTATGTAGGTTAATTAGCGTGCACTTGGAATATGTAGGTGCCCTAGCGGGCATTTGGACTATATAGATTATCTAGCGGGCACTTGGACTTTGTAGGTTACCTAGCGGGCACTTGGAGTATCTAGGTTCCCTAGCGGGCACTTGGACTACATAGGTTCCCTAAAGGGCACTTGCACTATGCAGGTTCCCTAGCAGGCACTCTGACTATGAAGGTTCTCTAGCGGGCACTTGGACTATGTAGGTTCCATAGCAGGCCCTTTGACTATGTAAGTTCTCTAACGGGCACTTGGACTATGTATGTTAGCTAACGGGCACTTGGACTATGTAGGTTACCTAGCGGGCACTTGGACTATCTAGGTTACGTAGCGGGCACTTGGACTATGTAGGTGAACTAGAGGACATTAGGACGATCTAGGTTAACTTGTGGGCCCTTGGACTATGTAGGTTAACTAGCGGGCACTTGGACTATCTAGGTTAACTAGCCGGCACTTGGGCTATCAAGGTTAACTAGCGAGCCCTTGGACTATGTAGGTTAACTAGCGGGCCCTTGGACTTGTAGCTTACCTAGCGGGCACTTGGACTAAGTAAGTTACCTAGCCGGCACTTGGACTATCTTGGTTAGCGAACGGGGACTTGGATTATGTAGGTGACCTACCAGGCACTTGTACTGTCTAGGTTACCTAGCGGGCACTTGGACTATCTAGGTTAACGAACGGGCACTTGGACTATGTAGGTTACCTAGCGTGCTCTTGGACTATGTATGTTAGCTAACGGGCACTTGGACTATCTAGGTTACCTAGCGGGCACTTGGAATATGTAGGTTACCTAGCGGGCACTTGGACTATCTAGGTTACCTAACGGGCACTTCGACTATCTAGGTTACGTAGCGGGCACTTGGACTATGTAGGTTACCCACAGGACATTTGGGTGATCTAGGTTAACTAGTGGGCCCTTGGACTATGTAGGTTACCTAGCAGGCACTTGCACTATCTAGGTTAGCGAACGGGGACTTGGACTATGTAGTTGACCTAGCAGGCACTTGGACTGTCTAAGTTACCTAGCGGGCACTTGGACTATCTAGGTTAACGAACGGGCACTTGGACTATGTAGGTTACCGAGCGGGCACTTGGACTATGTATGTTAGCTAACGGGAATTTGGACTATCTAGGCTACCTAGCGGTCACTTGGACTATGTAGGTTACCTAGCGGGCACTTGGACTATCTAGGTTGCCTAACGGGCACTAGGACTATGCAGGTAACCTAGCCGGCACTTGGAGTATCTTGGTTAGCAAACGGGGACTTGGATTATGTAGGTGACCTACCAGGCATTTGTACTGTCTAGGTTACCTAGCGGGCACTTGGACTATCTAGGTTAACGAACGGGCACTTGGACTATGTAGGTTACCTAGCGTGCTCTTGGATTATGTATGTTAGCTAACGGGCACTTGGACGATGCAGGTTCCCTAGCGGGCACTTTGACTATGTAGGTTCCCTTGCGGGCACTTGGACTATGTGGGTACCCTAGTGGGCATTTGGACTATCTAGGCTTCCTAACGGGCATTTGGACTATGTAGGTTCCCTAGCGGGCACTTGGATTATGTAGGTTCCCGTGTTGCACTTGGACTATGTAGGTTACCTAGCGGGCACTAGGACTATGTAGGTTAACTAGCGGGCCCTTGCACTATGTAGGTTAACTAGCAGGCCCTTGGACTATGTAGGTTAACCAGCGGGCACTTAGACAATCTAGGTTAACTAGTGGGCACTTGGAGGATATAGGTTAACTAGCGGACACTTGGATTAGCTAGGTTACCTAGCGGGCACTTGAACCATGTAGGTTAACTATTTGGCCCTTGGACTATCAAGGTAGCTAACGGGCACTTGGACTATGTAGGTTAATTAGCGTGCACTTGGACTATGTAAGTGCCCTAGCGGGCATTTGGACTATATAGATTATCTAGCGGGCACTTGGACTTTGTAGGTTACCTAGCGGGCACTTGGAGTATCTAGGTTCCCTAGCGGGCACTTGGACTACATAGGTTCCCTAAAGGGCACTTGCACTATGCAGGTTCCCTAGCAGGCACTCTGACTATGAAGGTTCTCTAGCGGGCACTTGGACTATGTAGGTTCCATAGCAGGCCCTTTGACTATGTAAGTTCTCTAACGGGCACTTGGACTATGTATGTTAGCTAACGGGCACTTGGACTATGTAGGTTACCTAGCGGGCACTTGGACTATCTAGGTTACGTAGCGGGCACTTGGACTATGTAGGTGAACTAGAGGACATTAGGACGATCTAGGTTTGCTTGTGGGCCCTTGGACTATGTAGGTTAACTAGCGGGCACTTGGACTATCTAGGTTAACTAGCCGGCACTTGGGCTATCAAGGTTAACTAGCGAGCCCTTGGACTATGTAGGTTAACTAGCGGGCCCTTGGACTTGTAGCTTACCTAGCGGGCACTTGGACTAAGTAAGTTACCTAGCCGGCACTTGGACTATCTTGGTTAGCGAACGGGGACTTGGATTATGTAGGTGACCTACCAGGCACTTGTACTGTCTAGGTTACCTAGAGGGCACTTGGACTATCTAGGTTAACGAACGGGCACTTGGACTATGTAGGTTACCTAGCGTGCTCTTGGACTATGTATGTTAGCTAACGGGCACTTGGACTATCTAGGTTACCTAGCGGGCACTTAGAATATGTAGGTTACCTAGCGGGCACTTGGACTATCTAGGTTACCTAACGGGCACTTCGACTATCTAGGTTACGTAGCGGGCACTTGGACTATGTAGGTTACCCACAGGACATTTGGATGATCTAGGTTAACTAGTGGGCCCTTGGACTATGTAGGTTACCTAGCAGGCACTTGCACTATCTAGGTTAGCGAACGGGGACTTGGACTATGTAGTTGACCTAGCAGGCACTTGGACTGTCTAAGTTACCTAGCGGGCACTTGGACTACCCAGGTTAACGAACGGGCACTTGGACTATGTAGGTTACCTAGCGGGCACTTGGACTATGTATGTTAGCTAACGGGAATTTGGACTATCTAGGCTACCTAGCGGTCACTTGGACTATGTAGGTTACCTAGCGGGCACTTGGACTATCTAGGTTGCCTAACGGGCACTAGGACTATGCAGGTAACCTAGCAGGCACTTGGACGTACTAGGTTAACGAGCGGGCCCTTAGACTATGTAGGTTACCTAGCGGGCACTTGGACTATCTAGGTTAGCTAACAGGAACTTGGTCTATCTAGGTTACCTAGCAGGCACTTTGACTATGTAAGTTACATAGCGGCACTTGGACTATATAAGTTACCTAACGGGCACTTTGACTATCTAGGTTACCTAGCGGGCACTTGGACTATGTAGGTTACCTAGCGGGCACTTGGACTATCTAGGTTACCTAAAGGGCTCTTTGACTATCTAGGTTACCTAGCGGGTACTTGGACTATCTAGGTTAACTAGCGGGCACTTGGACTATCTAAGTTCACTAACGGGCACTTGTACTATGTAAATTCCCTAGCGGACACTTGGATTATGTAGGTTCCCTATCAGGCACTTGGACTATGTAGGTTACTAGCGGGCATTTGGACTATGTAGGTTACCTAACGGGCACTTGGACTATGAGGGTTCCGTATCGGGCACTTGGACAATGTTGGTTAACTAGCGGGCACTAGGACTATGTAGGTTACCTACCGGGCACTTGGACTATCTAGGTTAGGTAACGGGCACTTGGACTATCTAGGTTACCTAGTGGGAACTTGGACTATGTAGGGTACCTAGCGGGCATTTTGACTATCTTGGTTATTTAGTGGGCACTTGGACTATATAGGTTAACTAGCAGACACTTGGACGAACTAGGTTAACGAGCGGGCCCTTGGACTATGTAGGTTACCTAGCGGGCACTTGGACTATCTAGGTTAGCTAACAGGAACTTGGACTATCTAGGTTACCTAGTGGTCACTTTGACTATTTAGGTCCCCTAGCCATCACTTGGACTATCTAGGTTAGCTAACGGGCACTTGGACTACCTAGGTTACTTAGCAGGCACTTAGACTATGTAGGTTAACTAGCAGGCACTTGGACTATCTAGGTTACCTAACGGGCACTTGGACTATGCAGGTAACCTAGCGGGCACTTGGACTCTCTAGGTTACCTAGCGGGCACATGGATTTCTAGGTTAACGAACGGGCACTTGGACTATGTAGGTTGCCTAGCGGGCACTTGGCCGATCTATGTTAGGTAACGGGCACTAGGACTATCTAGGTTACCTAGCGGGAACTTGGACTATGTAGGTAACCTAGCGGGCACTTGGACTATCTAGGTTACTTAACGGGCACTTGGACGATCTAGGTTAACTAGCGGGCACTTCACGATATAGGTTAACTAGAGGACACTTGGATTAGCTAGGTTACCTAGCGGGCACTTGAACCACGTAGGTTAACTATTTGGCCCTTGGACTATCAAGGTAGCTAACGGGCACTTGGACTATGTAGGTTAATTAGCGTGCACTTGGACTATGTAGGTGCCCTAGCGGGCATTTGGACTATATAGATTATCTAGCGGGCACTTGGACTTTGTAGGTTACCTAGCGGGCACTTGGAGTATCTAGGTTCCCTAGCGGGCACTTGGACTACATAGGTTCTATAAAGGGCACTTGCACTATGCAGGTTCCCTAGCAGGCACTCTGACTATGAAGGTTCTCTAGCGGGCACTTGGACTATGTAGGTTCCATAGCAGGCCCTTTGACTATGTAAGTTCTCTAACGGGCACTTGGACTATGTAGGTTACCTAGCGGGCACTTGGACTATCTAGGTTACATAGCGGGCACTTGGACTATGTAGGTGAACTAGAGGACATTAGGACGATCTAGGTTAACTAGTGGGCCCTTGGACTATGTAGGTTAACTAGCGGGCACTTGGACTATCTAGGTTAACTAGCCGGCACGTGGGCTATCAAGGTTAACTAGCGAGCCCTTGGACTATGTAGGTTAACTAGCGGGCCCTTGGACTTGTAGCTTACCTAGCGGGCACTTGGACTAAGTAAGTTACCTAGCCGGCACTTGGACTATCTTGGTTAGCGAACGGGGACTTGGATTATGTAGGTGACCTACCAGGCACTTGTACTGTCTAGGTTACCTAGCGGGCACTTGGACTATCTAGGTTAACGAACGGGCACTTGGACTATGTAGGTTACCTAGCGTGCTCTTGGACTATGTAGGTTAGCTAACGGGCACTTGGACTATCTAGGTTACCTAGCGGGCACTTGGAATATGTAGGTTACCTAGCGGGCACTTGGACTATCTAGGTTACCTAACGGGCACTTCGACTATCTAGGTTACGTAGCGGGCACTTGGACTATGTAGGTGAACTAGAGGACATTAGGACGATCTAGGTTAACTAGTGGGCCCTTGGACTATGTAGGTTACCTAGCAGGCACTTGCACTATCTAGGTTAGCGAACGGGGACTTGGACTATGTAGTTGACCTAGCAGGCACTTGGACTGTCTAAGTACCTAGCGGGCACTTGGACTATCTAGGTTAACGAACGGGCACTTGGACTATGTAGGTTACCTAGCGGGCACTTGGACTATGTATGTTAGCTAACGGGAATTTGGACTATCTTGGCTACCTAGCGGTCACTTGGAGTATGTAGGTTACCTAGCGGGCACTTGGACTATCTAGGTTGCCTAACGGGCACTAGGACTATGCAGGTAACCTAGCCGGCACTTGGAGTATCTTGGTTAGCGAACGGGGACTTGGATTATGTAGGTGACCTACCAGGCACTTGTTCTGTCTAGGTTACCTAACGGGCACTTGGACTATCTAGGTTAACGAACGGGCACTTGGACTATGTAGGTTACCTAGCGTTCTCTTGGACTATGTATGTTAGCTAACGGGCACTTGGACTATCTAGGTTACCTAGCGGGCACTTGGAATATGTAGGTTACCTAGCGGGCACTTGGACTATCTAGGTTACCTAACGGGCACTTCGACTATCTAGGTTACGTAGCGGGCACTTGGACTATGTAGGTTACCCACAGGACATTTGGATGATCTAGGTTAACTAGTGGGTCCTTGGACTATGTAGGTTACCTAGCAGGCACTTGCACTATCTAGGTTAGCGAACGGGGACTTGGACTATGTAGTTGACCTAGCAGGCACTTGGACTGTCTAAGTTACCTAGCGGGCACTTGGACTATCTAGGTTAACGAACGCGCACTTGGACTATGTAGGTTACCTAGCGTGCTCTTGGACTATGTATGTTAGCTAACGGGCACTTGGACTATCTAGGTTACCTAGCGGGCACTTGGAATATGTAGGTTACCTAGCGGTCACTTGGACTATCTAGGTTACCTAGCGGGCACTTGGACTATCTAGGTTGCCTAACGGGCACTAGGACTATGCAGGTAACCTAGCAGGCACTTGGACGAACTAGGTTAACGAGCGGGCCCTTCGACTATGTAGGTTACCTAGCGGGCACTTGGACTATCTAGGTTAGCTAACAGGAACTTGGTCTATCTAGGTTACCTAGCAGGCACTTTGACTATGTAAGTTACCTAGCGGCACTTGGACTATATAGGTTACCTAACGGGCACTTTGACTATCTAGGTTACCTATCGGGCACTTGGACTATGTAGGTTACCTCGCGGGCACTTGGACTATCTAGGTTACCTAAAGGGCTCTTTGACTATCTAGGTTACCTAGCGGGCACTTGGACTATCTAGGTTAGCTAAAAGGAACTTGGACTATCTAGGTCACCTAGCGGGCACTAGGACTATGTAGGTTACCTAACGGGCACTTGGACTATGTAGGTTAACTAGCGGACACTTGGACGATCTAGGTTAACTAGCCGGCACTTGGAATATCTAGGTTAACTAGGGGGCCCTTGGACTATGTAGGTTAACTAGCGGGTACTTGGACGATCTAGGTTAACTACCTGGCAATTGGACAATCTAGTTTAAGTAGCGGGCACTTGGACTATCTAGGTTAATTAGCGGGCACTTGGACGATGCAGGTTCCCTAGCGGGCACTTGGACTATATAGGTTCCCTATGGGCACTTGGACCCTCTAGGTTCCTAAAAGGGCACTTGGACTATGTAGGTTAAATAGCGGGCACTTGGACGATCTAGGTTAACTAGCGGGCCCTTTCACTATGTAGGTTAACTAGCGGGCCCTTGGACTATGTAGGTTAACTAGCGGGCACTGGGACGATCTAGGTTAACTAGCGGGCACTTGGAGTATGTAGGTTAGCTAGCGGGAACTTGAACTATGTAGGTTAACTAGTGGGCCCTTAGACTATCTAGGTTAGCTAGCGGGCACATGGACTATGTAGGTTAATTAGTGGGTATTTTGACTATGTAGGTGCCCTAGCGGGCATTTGGATTATATAGGTTACCTAGGGGGCACTTGGACTTTGTAGGTTACGTAGCGGGCACTTGGACTATCTAGGTTACCTAGCGTGCACTTGAACTATCTACGTTACCTAGCGGGTACTTGGACTATCTAGGTTAACTAGCGGGCACTTGGACTATCTAGGTTCACTAACGGGCACTTGGACTATGTAAATTCCCTAGCGGACACTTGGATTATGTAGGTTCCCTATCAGGCACTTGGACTATGTAGGTTACTAGCGGGCATTTGGACTATGTAGGTTACCTAACGGGCACTTGGACTATGAGGGTTCCTTATCGGGCACTTGGACAATGTTGGTTAACTAGCGGGCACTAGGACTATGTAGGTTACCTACCGGGCACTTGGACTATCTAGGTTAGGTAACGGGCACTTGGACTATCTAGGTTACCTAGTGGGAACTTGGACTATGTAGGTTACCTAGCGCGCACTTTGACTATCTTGGTTATTTAGCGGGCACTTGGACTATATAGGTTAACTAGCGGACACTTGGACGAACTAGGTTAACGAGCGGGCCCTTGGACTAAGTAGGTAACCTAGCGGGCACTTGGACTATCTAGGTTACTTAACGGGCACTTGGACGATCTAGGTTAACTAGCGGGCACTTCACGATATAGGTTAACTAGCGGACACTTGGATTAGCTAGGTTACCTAGCGGGCACTTGAACCATGTAGGTTAACTATTTGGACCTTGGACTATCTAGGTTAGCTAACTGGTACTTGGACTATGTAGGTTAATTAGCGTGCACTTGGACTATGTAGGTGCCCTAGCGGGCATTTGGACTATATAGATTACCTAGCGGGCACTTGGACTTTGTAGGTTACCTAGCGGGCACTTGGACTATCTGAGTTACCTAGCGGGCACTTGGACTATCTAGGTTCCTTAGCGGGCACTTGGACTACATAGGTTCCCTAAAGGGCACTTGGACTATGTAGGTTCCCTAGCAGGCACTCGGACTATGAAGGTTCCCTAGTGGGCACTTGGACTATGTAGGTTCCATAGCAGGCCCTTTGACTATGTAAGTTCTCTAACGGGAACTTGGACTATGTGGGTTCCCTAGCGGGCCTTTGGACTATCTAGGTTACCTAACGGGCACTTGGACTATGTAGGTTCTCTAGCGGGCACTTGGACTATGTACGTTACTAGGGGGCATTTGGACTATGTAGGTTACCTAGCGGATACTTGGACTATGTAGGTTCCCGATCAGGGACTTGGACAATATAGGTTAACTAGCGGGCACTAGGAATATGTAGGTTAACTAGCGGGTCCTTGTACTATGTAGGTTAACTAGCGGGCACTTGGACTATCTAGGTTAACTAGCAGGCCCTTGGACTATGTAGGTTAACTAGCGGGCACTTTGACGATCTAGGTTAGCAAACGGGCACATGGAATATGTAGGTTACCTAGCAGGCACTTGGACTGTCTAGGTTACCTAGCGGGCACTTGGACTATCTAGGTTAACGAACGGGCACTTGGACTATGTGGTTACCTAGCGGGCACTAGGACTATCTCTGTTAGCTAACGGGCACTTGGACTATCTAAGTTACCTAGCGGGCACTTGGACTATGTAGGTTACCTAGCGGGCACTTGGACAATCTAGGTTAACGAACGGGCACTTGGATTATGTAGGTTAGCTAACAGGAACTTGGACAATCTAGGTTAACTAGCGGGCAATTGGACGATGCAGGTTCCCTAGCGGGCACTTTGACTATGTAGGTTCCCTAGCGGGCACTTGGACTATGTAGGTTCACTAACGGGCACTTGTACTATGTAAATTCCCTAGCGGACACTTGGATTATGTAGGTTCCCTATCAGTCACTTGGACTATGTAGGTTACTAGCGGGCATTTGGACTATGTAGGTTACCTAACGGGCACTTGGACTATGAGGGTTCCTTATCGGGCACTTGGACAATGTTGGTTAACTAGCGGGCACTAGGACTATGTAGGTTACCTAGCGGGCACTTGGACTATCTAGGTTAGGTAACGGGCACTTGGACTATCTAGGTTACCTAGTGGGAACTTGGACTATGTAGGTTACCTAGCGCGCACTTTGACTATCTTGGTTATTTAGCGGGCACTTGGACTATATAGTTTAACTAGCGGACACTTGGATGAACTAGGTTAACGAGCGGGCCCTTGGACTATGTAGGTAACCTAGCGGGCACTTAGACTATCTAGGTTACTTAACGGGCACTTGGACGATCTAGGTTAACTAGCGGGCACTTCACGATATAGGTTAACTAGCGGACACTTGGATTAGCTAAGTTACCTAGCGGGCACTTGAACCATATAGGTTAACTCTTTGGACCTTGGACTATCTAGGTTAGCTAACTGGTACTTGGACTATGTAGGTTAATTAGCGTGCACTTGGACTATGTAGGTGCCCTAGCGGGCATTTGGACTATATAGATTACCTAGCGGGCACTTGGACTTTGTAGGTTACCTAGCGGGCACTTGGACTATCTGAGTTACCTAGCGGGCACTTGGACTATCTAGGTTCCTTAGCGGGCACTTGGACTACATAGGTTCCCTAAAGGGCACTTGGACTATGTAGGTTCACTAGCAGGCACTCGGACTATGAAGGTTCCCTAGTGGGCACTTGGACTATGTAGGTTCCATAGCAGGCCCTTTGACTATGTTTGTTCTCTAACGGGAACTTGGACTATGTGGGTTCCCTAGCGGGCCTTTGGACTATCTAGGTTACCTAACGGGCACTTGGACTATGTAGGTTCTCTAGCGGGCACTTGGACTATGTACGTTACTAGGGGGCATTTGGACTATGTAGGTTACCTAGCGGATACTTGGACTATGTAGGATCCCGATCAGGGACTTGGACAATGTAGGTTAACTAGCGGGCACTAGGACTTTGTAGGTTAACTAGCGGGTCCTTGTACTATGTAGGTTAACTAGCGGGCACTTGGACGAACTAGGTTAACGAGCGGGCCCTTGGACTATGTAGGTTACCAAGCGGGCACTTGGACTATCTAGGTTAGCTAACAGGAACTTGGACTATCTAGGTTACCTAGCGGGCACTTGGACTATCTAGGTTACCTAACGGGCACTTGGACTATGCAGGTAACCTAGCGGGCACTTGGACTGTCTAGGTTACCTAGCGGGCACATGGATTTCTAGGTTAACGAACGGGCACTTGGACTATGTAGGTTGCCTAGCGGGCACTTGGCCGATGTATGTTTGGTAGCGGGCGCTAGGACTATCTAGGTAACCTAGCGGGCACTTGGACTATCTAGGTTACTTAACGGACACTTGGACGATCTAGGTTAATTAGCGGGCACTTCACGATATAGGTTAACTAGCGGACAATTGGATTAGCTAGGTTACCTAGCGGGCACTTGAACCATGTAGGTTAACTATTTGGACCTTGGACTATCTAGGTTAGCTAACGGGCACTTGGACTATGTAGGTTAATTAGCGTGCACTTGGACTATGTAGGTGCCCTAGCGGGCATTTGGACTATATAGATTACCTAGCGGGCACTTGGTCTTTGTAGGTTACCTAGCGGGCACTTGGACTATCTGGGTTACCTAGCGGGCACTTGGACTATCTAGATTCCTTAGCGGGCACTTGGACTACATAGGTTCCCTAAAGGGCACTTGGACTATGTAGGTTCCCTAGCAGGCACTCATACTATGAAGGTTCCCTAGTGGGCATTTGGACTATGTAGGTTCCATAGCAGAACCTTTGACTATGTAAGTTCTCTAACGGGAACTTGGACTATGTGGGTTCCCTAGCGGGCCCTTGGACTATGTAGGTTAACTAGCGGGCACTTTGACGATCTAGGCTAGCAAACGGGCACTTGGAATATGTAGGTTACCTAGCAGGCACTTGGACTGTCTAGGTTACCTAGCGGGCACTTGGACTATCTAGGTTAACGAACGGGCACTTGGACTATGTGGTTACCTAGCGGGCACTTGGACTATCTCTGTTAGCTAACGGGCACTTGGGCTATCTAAGTTACCTAGCGGGCTCTTGGACTATGTAGGCTACCTAGCGGGCACTTGGACAATCTAGGTTAACGAACGGGCACTTGGACTATGTAGGTTAGCTAACAGGAACTTGGACAATCTAGGTTAACTAGCGGGCACTTGGACGATGCAGGTTCCCTAGCGGGCATTTTGACTATGTAGGTTCCCTAGCGGGCACTTGGACTATGTGGGTACCCTAGCGGGCATTTGGACTATATAGGTTTCCAAACGGGCATTTGGACTATGTAGGTTCCCTAGCGGGCACTTGGATTATGTAGGTTCCAGTCTTGCACTTGGACTATGTAGGTTACCTTGCGGGCACTTGGACTATGTAGGTTAACTAGCGGGCCCTTGCACTATGTAGGTTAACTAGCGGGCCCTTGGACTATGTAGGTTAACCAGCGGGCACTTGGACCATCTATGTTAACTAGTGGGCACTTGGAGGATATAGGTTAACTAGCGGACACTTGGATTAGCTAGGTTACCTAGCGGGCACTTGAACCATGTAGGTTAACTATTTGGCCCTTGGACTATCTAGGTTATCTAACGGGCACTTGGACAATATAGGTTAATTAGAGGGTACTTGGACTATGTAGGTTACCTAGCGGGCACTTGGAGTATCTTGGTTACCTATTGGGCACTTGAACTATGTAAGTTCCCTAGCGGGCACTTTCACTATGTGGGTTCCATAGTGGGCATTTGGACTATCTAGGTTACCTAACGGGCACTTGGAGTATGTAGGTTCCCTATCGGGCACTTGGACTATGTAGGTTACTAGCGGGCACTTGTACTATGTACCTTCGCTATCTGGCACTTGGACAATGTTGATTAACTAGCGCGCACTAGGACTATCTAGGTTACCTAGCGGGCACTTGGACTATGTAGGTTAACTAGCGGGCACATGGACTATCTAGGTTACCTAGCGGGCACTTGGACTATGTACGTTCCCTAACGGGCACTTGGACTATGTAGGTTCTCTAGCGGGCACTTGGACTATCTAGGTTAGCTAACGGGCACTTGGACAATATAGGTTAATTAGCCGGTACTTGGACTATGTAGGTCAACTAGCAGGCCCTTGGACTATCTAGGTTAGCTAAGGGGCACTTGGATTATGTAGGTTAAATAGCGGGCACTTGGACAATGTAGGTTAACTAGCGGACATTTGGACGATCTAGGTTAACTAGCGGGCCCTTTCACTATGTAGGTTAACTAGCGGGCCCTTGGACTATGTAGGTTAACTAGCGGGCACTGGGACGATCTAGGTTAACTAGCGGGCACTTGGACTATGTAGGTTAGCTAGCGGGAACTTGAACTATGTAGGTTAACTAGTGGGCCCTTAGACTATCTAGGTTAGCTAGCGGGCACATGGACTATGTAGGTTAATTAGCGGGTATTTTGACTATGTAGGTGCCCTAGCGGGCATTTGGATTATATAGGTTACCTAGGGGGCACTTGGACTTTGTAGGTTACGTAGCGGGCACTTGGACTATCTAGGTTACCTAGCGTGCACTTGAACTATCTACGTTACCTAGCGGGTACTTGGACTATCTAGGTTAAATAGCGGGCACTTGGATTATGTAGGTTCACTAACGGGCACTTGTACTATGTAAATTCCCTAGCGGACACTTGGATTATGTAGGTTCCCTATCAGTCACTTGGACTATGTAGGTTACTAGCGGGCATTTGGACTATGTAGGTTACCTAACGGGCACTTGGACTATGAGGGTTCCTTATCGGGCACTTGGACAATGTTGGTTAACTAGCGGGCACTAGGACTATGTAGGTTACCTAGCGGGCACTTGGACTATCTAGGTTAGGTAACGGGCACTTGGACTATCTAGGTTACCTAGTGGGAACTTGGACTATGTAGGTTACCTAGCGCGCACTTTGACTATCTTGGTTATTTAGCGGGCACTTGGACTATATAGGTTAACTAGCGGACACTTGGATGAACTAGGTTAACGAGCGGGCCCTTGGACTATGTAGGTAACCTAGCGGGCACTTGGACTATCTAGGTTACTTAACGGGCACTTGGACGATCTAGGTTAACTAGCGGGCACTTCACGATATAGGTTAACTAGCGGACACTTGGATTAGCTAGGTTACCTAGCGGGCACTTGAACCATGTAGGTTAACTATTTGGACCTTGGACTATCTAGGTTAGCTAACTGGTACTTGGACTATGTAGGTTAATTAGCGTGCACTTGGACTATGTAGGTGCCCTAGCGGGCATTTGGACTATATAGATTACCTAGCGGGCACTTGGACTTTGTAGGTTACCTAGCGGGCACTTGGACTATCTGAGTTACCTAGCGGGCACTTGGACTATCTAGGTTCCTTAGCGGGCACTTGGACTACATAGGTTCCCTAAAGGGCACTTGGACTATGTAGGTTCCCTAGCAGGCACTCGGACTATGAAGGTTCCCTAGTGGGCACTTGGACTATGTAGGTTCCATAGCAGGCCCTTTGACTATGTTAGTTCTCTAACGGGAACTTGGACTATGTGGGTTCCCTAGCGGGCCTTTGGACTATCTAGGTTACCTAACGGGCACTTGGACTATGTAGGTTCTCTAGCGGGCACTTGGACTATGTACGTTACTAGGGGGCATTTGGACTATGTAGGTTACCTAGCGGATACTTGGACTATGTAGGTTCCCGATCAGGGACTTGGACAATGTAGGTTAACTAGCGGGCACTAGGACTTTGTAGGTTAACTAGCGGGTCCTTGTACTATGTAGGTTAACTAGCGGGCACTTGGACGAACTAGGTTAACGAGCGGGCCCTTGGACTATGTAGGTTACCAAGCGGGCACTTGGACTATCTAGGTTAGCTAACAGGAACTTGGACTATCTAGGATACCTAGCGGGCACTTGGACTATCTAGGTTACCTAACGGGCACTTGGACTATGCAGGTAACCTAGCGGGCACTTGGACTGTCTAGGTTACCTAGCGGGCACATGGATTTCTAGGTTAACGAACGGGCACTTGGACTATGTAGGTTGCCTAGCGGGCACTTGGCCGATGTATGTTTGGTAGCGGGCGCTAGGACTATCTAGGTAACCTAGCGGGCACTTGGACTATCTAGGTTACTTAACGGGCACTTGGACGATCTAGGTTAACTAGCGGGCACTTCACGATATAGGTTAACTAGCGGACAATTGGATTAGCTAGGTTACCTAGCGGGCACTTGAACCATGTAGGTTAACTATTTGGACCTTGGACTATCTAGGTTAGCTAACGGGCACTTGGACTATGTGGGTTAATTAGCGTGCACTTGGACTATGTAGGTGCCCTAGCGGGCATTTGGACTATATAGATTACCTAGCGGGCACTTGGACTTTGTAGGTTAACTAGCGGGCACTTGGACTATCTGGGTTACCTAGCGGGCACTTGGACTATCTAGGTTCCTTAGCGGGCACATGGACTACATAGGTTCCCTAAAGGGCACTTGGACTATGTAGGTTCCCTAGCAGGCACTCATACTATGAAGGTTCCCTAGTGGGCATTTGGACTATGTAGGTTCCATAGCAGAACCTTTGACTATGTAAGTTCTCTAACGGGAACTTGGACTATGTGGGTTCCCTAGCGGGCCCTTGGACTATGTAGGTTAACTAGCGGGCACTTTGACGATCTAGGCTAGCAAACGGGCACTTGGAATATGTAGGTTACCTAGCAGGCACTTGGACTGTCTAGGTTACCTAGCGGGCACTTGGACTATCTAGGTTAACGAACGGGCACTTGGACTATGTGGTTACCTAGCGGGCACTTGGACTATCTCTGTTAGCTAACGGGCACTTGGACTATCTAAGTTACCTAGCGGGCTCTTGGACTATGTAGGTTACCTAGCGGGCACTTGGACAATCTAGGTTAACGAACGGGCACTTGGACTATGTAGGTTAGCTAACAGGAACTTGGACAATCCAGGTTAACTAGCGGGCACTTGGACGATGCAGGTTCCCTAGCGGGCATTTTGACTATGTAGGTTCCCTAGCGGGCACTTGGACTATGTGGGTACCCTAGCGGGCATTTGGACTATATAGGTTTCCAAACGGGCATTTGGACTATGTAGGTTCCCTAGCGGGCACTTGGATTATGTAGGTTCCAGTCTTGCACTTGGACTATGTAGGTTACCTTGCGGGCTCTTGGACTATGTAGGTTAACTAGCGGGCCCTTGCACTATGTAGGTTAACTAGCGGGCCCTTGGACTATGTAGGTTAACCAGCGGGCACTTGGACCATCTATGTTAACTAGTGGGCACTTGGAGGATATAGGTTAACTAGCGGACACTTGGATTAGCTAGGTTACCTAGCGGGCACTTGAACCATGTAGGTTAACTATTTGGCCCTTGGACTATCTAGGTTATCTAACGGGCACTTGGACAATATAGGTTAATTAGAGGGTACTTGGACTATGTAGGTTACCTAGCGGGCACTTGGAGTATCTTGGTTACCTATTGGGCACTTGAACTATGTAAGTTCCCTAGCGGGCACTTTCACTATGTGGGTTCCATAGTGGGCATTTGGACTATCTAGGTTACCTAACGGGCACTTGGAGTATGTAGGTTCCCTATCGGGCACTTGGACTATGTAGGTTACTAGCGGGCACTTGGACTATGTACCTTCGCTATCTGGCACTTGGACCATGTTGATTAACTAGCGCGCACTAGGACTATCTAGGTTACCTAGCGGGCACTTGGACTATGTAGGTTAACTAGCGGGCACATGGACTATCTAGGTTACCTAGCGGGCACTTGGACTATGTACGTTCCCTAACGGGCACTTGGACTATGTAGGTTCTCTAGCGGGCACTTGGACTATCTAGGTTAGCTAACGGGCACTTGGACAATATAGGTTAATTAGCCGGTACTTGGACTATGTAGGTCAACTAGCAGGCCCTTGGACTATCTAGGTTAGCTAAGGGGCACTTGGATTATGTAGGTTAAATAGCGGGCACTTGGACAATGTAGGTTATCTAGCGGACATTTGGACGATCTAGGTTAACGAGCGGGCCCTTTCACTATGTAGGTTAACTAGCGGGCCCTTGGACTATGTAGGTTAACTAGCGGGCACTGGGACGATCTAGGTTAACTAGCGGGCACTTGGACTATGTAGGTTAGCTAGCGGGAACTTGAACTATGTAGGTTAACTAGTGGGCCCTTAGACTATCTAGGTTAGCTAGCGGGCACATGGACTATGTAGGTTAATTAGCGGGTATTTTGACCATGTAGGTGCCCTAGCGGGCATTTGGATTATATAGGTTACCTAGGGGGCACTTGGACTTTGTAGGTTACGTAGCGGGCACTTGGACTATCTAGGTTACCTAGCGTGCACTTGAACTATCTACGTTACCTAGCGGGTACTTGGACTATCTAGGTTAACTAGCGGGCACTTGGATTATGTAGGTTCACTAACGGGCACTTGTACTATGTAAATTCCCTAGCGGACACTTGGATTATGTAGGTTCCCTATCAGTCACTTGGACTATGTAGGTTACTAGCGGGCATTTGGACTATGTAGGTTACCTAACGGGCACTTGGACTATGAGGGTTCCTTATCGGGCACTTGGACAATGTTGGTTAACTAGCGGGCACTAGGACTATGTAGGTTACCTAGCGGGCACTAGGACTATCTAGGTTAGGTAACGGGCACTTGGACTATCTAGGTTACCTAGTGGGAACTTGGACTATGTAGGTTACCTAGCGCGCACTTTGACTATCTTGGTTATTTAGCGGGCACTTGGACTATATAGGTTAACTAGCGGACACTTGGATGAACTAGGTTAATGAGCGGGCCCTTGGACTATGTAGGTAACCTAGCGGGCACTTGGACTATCTAGGTTACTTAACGGGCACTTGGACGATCTAGGTTAACTAGCGGGCACTTCACGATATAGGTTAACTAGCGGACACTTGGATTAGCTAGGTTACCTAGCGGGCACTTGAACCATGTAGGTTAACTATTTGGACCTTGGACTATCTAGGTTAGCTAACTGGTACTTGGACTATGTAGGTTAATTAGCGTGCACTTGGACTATGTAGGTGCCCTAGCGGGCATTTGGACTATATAGATTACCTAGCGGGCACTTGGACTTTGTAGGTTACCTAGCGGGCACTTGGACTATCTGAGTTACCTAGCGGGCACTTGGACTATCTAGGTTCCTTAGCGGGCACTTGGACTACATAGGTTCCCTAAAGGGCACTTGGACTATGTAGGTTCCCTAGCAGGCACTCGGACTATGAAGGTTCCCTAGTGGGCACTTGGACTATGTAGGTTCCATAGCAGGCCCTTTGACTATGTAAGTTCTCTAACGGGAACTTGGACTATGTGGGTTCCCTAGCGGGCCTTTGGACTATCTAGGTTACCTAACGGGCACTTGGACTATGTAGGTTCTCTAGCGGGCACTTGGACTATGTACGTTACTAGGGGGCATTTGGACTATGTAGGTTACCTAGCGGATACTTGGACTATGTAGGTTCCCGATCAGGGACTTGGACAATGTAGGTTAACTAGCGGGCACTAGGACTTTGTAGGTTAACTAGCGGGTCCTTGTACTATGTAGGTTAACTAGCGGGCACTTGGACGAACTAGGTTAACGAGCGGGCCCTTGGACTATGTAGGTTACCAAGCGGGCACTTGGACTATCTAGGTTAGCTAACAGGAACTTGGACTATCTAGGATACCTAGCGGGCACTTGGACTATCTAGGTTACCTAACGGGCACTTGGACTATGCAGGTAACCTAGCGGGCACTTGGACTGTCTAGGTTACCTAGCGGGCACATGGATTTCTAGGTTAACGAACGGGCACTTGGACTATGTAGGTTGCCTAGCGGGCACTTGGCCGATGTATGTTTGGTAGCGGGCGCTAGGACTATCTAGGTAACCTAGCGGGCACTTGGACTATCTAGGTTACTTAACGGGCACTTGGACGATCTAGGTTAACTAGCGGGCACTTCACGATATAGGTTAACTAGCGGACAATTGGATTAGCTAGGTTACCTAGCGGGCACTTGAACCATGTAGGTTAACTATTTGGACCTTGGACTATCTAGGTTAGCTAACGGGCACTTGGACTATGTGGGTTAATTAGCGTGCACTTGGACTATGTAGGTGCCCTAGCGGGCATTTGGACTATATAGATTACCTAGCGGGCACTTGGACTTTGTAGGTTAACTAGCGGGCACTTGGACTATCTGGGTTACCTAGCGGGCACTTGGACTATCTAGGTTCCTTAGCGGGCACTTGGACTACATAGGTTCCCTAAAGGGCACTTGGACTATGTAGGTTCCCTAGCAGGCACTCATACTATGAAGGTTCCCTAGTGGGCATTTGGACTATGTAGGTTCCATAGCAGAACCTTTGACTATGTAAGTTCTCTAACGGGAACTTGGACTATGTGGGTTCCCTAGCAGGCCCTTGGACTATGTAGGTTAACTAGCGGGCACTTTGACGATCTAGGCTAGCAAACGGGCACTTGGAATATGTAGGTTACCTAGCAGGCACTTGGACTGTCTAGGTTACCTAGCGGGCACTTGGACTATCTAGGTTAACGAACGGGCACTTGGACTATGTGGTTACCTAGCGGGCACTTGGACTATCTCTGTTAGCTAACGGGCACTTGGACTATCTAAGTTACCTAGCGGGCTCTTGGACTATGTAGGCTACCTAGCGGGCACTTGGACAATCTAGGTTAACGAACGGGCACTTGGACTATGTAGGTTAGCTAACAGGAACTTGGACAATCTAGGTTAACTAGCGGGCACTTGGACGATGCAGGTTCCCTAGCGGGCATTTTGACTATGTAGGTTCCCTAGCGGGCACTTGGACTATGTGGGTACCCTAGCGGGCATTTGGACTATATAGGTTTCCAAACGGGCATTTGGACTATGTAGGTTCCCTAGCGGGCACTTGGATTATGTAGGTTCCAGTCTTGCACTTGGACTATGTAGGTTACCTTGCGGGCACTTGGACTATGTAGGTTAACTAGCGGGCCCTTGCACTATGTAGGTTAACTAGCGGGCCCTTGGACTATGTAGGTTAACCAGCGGGCACTTGGACCATCTATGTTAACTAGTGGGCACTTGGAGGATATAGGTTAACTAGCGGACACTTGGATTAGCTAGGTTACCTAGCGGGCACTTGAACCATGTAGGTTAACTATTTGGCCCTTGGACTATCTAGGTTATCTAACGGGCACTTGGACAATATAGGTTAATTAGAGGGTACTTGGACTATGTAGGTTACCTAGCGGGCACTTGGAGTATCTTGGTTACCTATTGGGCACTTGAACTATGTAAGTTCCCTAGCGGGCACTTTCACTATGTGGGTTCCATAGTGGGCATTTGGACTATCTAGGTTACCTAACGGGCACTTGGAGTATGTAGGTTCCCTATCGGGCACTTGGACTATGTAGGTTACTAGCGGGCACTTGGACTATGTACCTTCGCTATCTGGCACTTGGACAATGTTGATTAACTAGCGCGCACTAGGACTATCTAGGTTACCTAGCGGGCACTTGGACTATGTAGGTTAACTAGCGGGCACATGGACTATCTAGGTTACCTAGCGGGCACTTGGACTATGTACGTTCCCTAACCGGCACTTGGACTATGTAGGTTCCCTAGCGGGCACTTGGACTATCTAGGTTAGCTAACGGGCACTTGGACAATATAGGTTAATTAGCCGGTACTTGGACTATGTAGGTCAACTAGCAGGCCCTTGGACTATCTAGGTTAGCTAAGGGGCACTTGGATTATGTAGGTTAAATAGCGGGCACTTGGACGATCTAGGTTAACTAGCGGGCCCTTTCACTATGTAGGTTAACTAGCGGGCCCTTGGACTATGTAGGTTAACTAGCGGGCACTGGGACGATCTAGGTTAACTAGCGGGCACTTGGACTATGTAGGTTAGCTAGCGGGAACTTGAACTATGTAGGTTAACTAGTGGGCCCTTAGACTATCTAGGTTAGCTAGCGGGCACATGGACTATGTAGGTTAATTAGTGGGTATTTTGACTATGTAGGTGCCCTAGCGGGCATTTGGATTATATAGGTTACCTAGGGGGCACTTGGACTTTGTAGGTTACGTAGCGGGCACTTGGACTATCTAGGTTACCTAGCGTGCACTTGAACTATCTACGTTACCTAGCGGGTACTTGGACTATCTAGGTTAACTAGCGGGCACTTGGACTATCTAGGTTCACTAACGGGCACTTGGACTATGTAAATTCCCTAGCGGACACTTGGATTATGTAGGTTCCCTATCAGGCACTTGGACTATGTAGGTTACTAGCGGGCATTTGGACTATGTAGGTTACCTAACGGGCACTTGGACTATGAGGGTTCCTTATCGGGCACTTGGACAATGTTGGTTAACTAGCGGGCACTAGGACTATGTAGGTTACCTACCGGGCACTTGGACTATCTAGGTTAGGTAACGGGCACTTGGACTATCTAGGTTACCTAGTGGGAACTTGGACTATGTAGGTAACCTAGCGCGCACTTTGACTATCTTGGTTATTTAGCGGGCACTTGGACTATATAGGTTAACTAGCGGACACTTGGACGAACTAGGTTAACGAGCGGGCCCTTGGACTAAGTAGGTAACCTAGCGGGCACTTGGACTATCTAGGTTACTTAACGGGCACTTGGACGATCTAGGTTAACTAGCGGGCACTTCACGATATAGGTTAACTAGCGGACACTTGGATTAGCTAGGTTACCTAGCGGGCACTTGAACCATATAGGTTAACTATTTGGACCTTGGACTATCTAGGTTAGCTAACTGGTACTTGGACTATGTAGGTTAATTAGCGTGCACTTGGACTATGTAGGTGCCCTAGCGGGCATTTGGACTATATAGATTACCTAGCGGGCACTTGGACTTTGTAGGTTACCTAGCGGGCACTTGGACTATCTGAGTTACCTAGCGGGCACTTGGACTATCTAGGTTCCTTAGCGGGCACTTGGACTACATAGGTTCCCTAAAGGGCACTTGGACTATGTAGGTTCCCTAGCAGGCACTCGGACTATGAAGGTTCCCTAGTGGGCACTTGGACTATGTAGGTTCCATAGCAGGCCCTTTGACTATGTAAGTTCTCTAACGGGAACTTGGACTATGTGGGTTCCCTAGCGGGCCTTTGGACTATCTAGGTTACCTAACGGGCACTTGGACTATGTAGGTTCTCTAGCGGGCACTTGGACTATGTACGTTACTAGGGGGCATTTGGACTATGTAGGTTACCTAGCGGATACTTGGACTATGTAGGTTCCAGATCAGGGACTTGGACAATATAGGTTAACTAGCGGGCACTAGGAATATGTAGGTTAACTAGCGGGTCCTTGTACTATGTAGGTTAACTAGCGGGCACTTGGACTATCTAGGTTAACTAGCAGGCCCTTGGACTATGTAGGTTAACTAGCGGGCACTTTGACGATCTAGGTTAGCAAACGGGCACATGGAATATGTAGGTTACCTAGCAGGCACTTGGACTGTCTAGGTTACCTAGCGGGCACTTGGACTATCTAGGTTAACGAACGGGCACTTGGACTATGTGGTTACCTAGCGGGCACTAGGACTATCTCTGTTAGCTAACGGGCACTTGGACTATCTAAGTTACCTAGCGGGCACTTGGACTATGTAGGTTACCTAGCGGGCACTTGGACAATCTAGGTTAACGAACGGGCACTTGGATTATGTAGGTTAGCTAACAGGAACTTGGACAATCTAGGTTAACTAGCGGGCAATTGGACGATGCAGGTTCCCTAGCGGGCACTTTGACTATGTAGGTTCCCTAGCGGGCACTTGGACTATGTAGGTTCACTAACGGGCACTTGTACTATGTAAATTCCCTAGCGGACACTTGGATTATGTAGGTTCCCTATCAGTCACTTGGACTATGTAGGTTACTAGCGGGCATTTGGACTATGTAGGTTACCTAACGGGCACTTGGACTATGAGGGTTCCTTATCGGGCACTTGGACAATGTTGGTTAACTAGCGGGCACTAGGACTATGTAGGTTACCTAGCGGGCACTTGGACTATCTAGGTTAGGTAACGGGCACTTGGACTATCTAGGTTACCTAGTGGGAACTTGGACTATGTAGGTTACCTAGCGCGCACTTTGACTATCTTGGTTATTTAGCGGGCACTTGGACTATATAGTTTAACTAGCGGACACTTGGATGAACTAGGTTAACGAGCGGGCCCTTGGACTATGTAGGTAACCTAGCGGGCACTTGGACTATCTAGGTTACTTAACGGGCACTTGGACGATCTAGGTTAACTAGCGGGCACTTCACGATATAGGTTAACTAGCGGACACTTGGATTAGCTAGGTTACCTAGCGGGCACTTGAACCATATAGGTTAACTATTTGGACCTTGGACTATCTAGGTTAGCTAACTGGTACTTGGACTATGTAGGTTAATTAGCGTGCACTTGGACTATGTAGGTGCCCTAGCGGGCATTTGGACTATATAGATTACCTAGCGGGCACTTGGACTTTGTAGGTTACCTAGCGGGCACTTGGACTATCTGAGTTACCTAGCGGGCACTTGGACTATCTAGGTTCCTTAGCGGGCACTTGGACTACATAGGTTCCCTAAAGGGCACTTGGACTATGTAGGTTCCCTAGCAGGCACTCGGACTATGAAGGTTCCCTAGTGGGCACTTGGACTATGTAGGTTCCATAGCAGGCCCTTTGACTATGTTTGTTCTCTAACGGGAACTTGGACTATGTGGGTTCCCTAGCGGGCCTTTGGACTATCTAGGTTACCTAACGGGCACTTGGACTATGTAGGTTCTCTAGCGGGCACTTGGACTATGTACGTTACTAGGGGGCATTTGGACTATGTAGGTTACCTAGCGGATACTTGGACTATGTAGGATCCCGATCAGGGACTTGGACAATGTAGGTTAACTAGCGGGCACTAGGACTTTGTAGGTTAACTAGCGGGTCCTTGTACTATGTAGGTTAACTAGCGGGCACTTGGACGAACTAGGTTAACGAGCGGGCCCTTGGACTATGTAGGTTACCAAGCGGGCACTTGGACTATCTAGGTTAGCTAACAGGAACTTGGACTATCTAGGTTACCTAGCGGGCACTTGGACTATCTAGGTTACCTAACGGGCACTTGGACTATGCAGGTAACCTAGCGGGCACTTGGACTGTCTAGGTTACCTAGCGGGCACATGGATTTCTAGGTTAACGAACGGGCACTTGGACTATGTAGGTTGCCTAGCGGGCACTTGGCCGATGTATGTTTGGTAGCGGGCGCTAGGACTATCTAGGTAACCTAGCGGGCACTTGGACTATCTAGGTTACTTAACGGGCACTTGGACGATCTAGGTTAATTAGCGGGCACTTCACGATATAGGTTAACTAGCGGACAATTGGATTAGCTAGGTTACCTAGCGGGCACTTGAACCATGTAGGTTAACTATTTGGACCTTGGACTATCTAGGTTAGCTAACGGGCACTTGGACTATGTAGGTTAATTAGCGTGCACTTGGACTATGTAGGTGCCCTAGCGGGCATTTGGACTATATAGATTACCTAGCGGGCACTTGGTCTTTGTAGGTTACCTAGCGGGCACTTGGACTATCTGGGTTACCTAGCGGGCACTTGGACTATCTAGGTTCCTTAGCGGGCACTTGGACTACATAGGTTCCCTAAAGGGCACTTGGACTATTTAGGTTCCCTAGCAGGCACTCATACTATGAAGGTTCCCTAGTGGGCATTTGGACTATGTAGGTTCCATAGCAGAACCTTTGACTATGTAAGTTCTCTAACGGGAACTTGGACTATGTGGGTTCCCTAGCGGGCCCTTGGACTATGTAGGTTAACTAGCGGGCACTTTGACGATCTAGGCTAGCAAACGGGCACTTGGAATATGTAGGTTACCTAGCAGGCACTTGGACTGTCTAGGTTACCTAGCGGGCACTTGGACTATCTAGGTTAACGAACGGGCACTTGGACTATGTGGTTACCTAGCGGGCACTTGGACTATCTCTGTTAGCTAACGGGCACTTGGACTATCTAAGTTACCTAGCGGGCTCTTGGACTATGTAGGCTACCTAGCGGGCACTTGGACAATCTAGGTTAACGAACGGGCACTTGGACTATGTAGGTTAGCTAACAGGAACTTGGACAATCTAGGTTAACTAGCGGGCACTTGGACGATGCAGGTTCCCTAGCGGGCATTTTGACTATGTAGGTTCCCTAGCGGGCACTTGGACTATGTGGGTACCCTAGCGGGCATTTGGACTATATAGGTTTCCAAACGGGCATTTGGACTATGTAGGTTCCCTAGCGGGCACTTGGATTATGTAGGTTCCAGTCTTGCACTTGGACTATGTAGGTTACCTTGCGGGCACTTGGACTATGTAGGTTAACTAGCGGGCCCTTGCACTATGTAGGTTAACTAGCGGGCCCTTGGACTATGTAGGTTAACCAGCGGGCACTTGGACCATCTATGTTAACTAGTGGGCACTTGGAGGATATAGGTTAACTAGCGGACACTTGGATTAGCTAGGTTACCTAGCGGGCACTTGAACCATGTAGGTTAACTATTTGGCCCTTGGACTATCTAGGTTATCTAACGGGCACTTGGACAATATAGGTTAATTAGAGGGTACTTGGACTATGTAGGTTACCTAGCGGGCACTTGGAGTATCTTGGTTACCTATTGGGCACTTGAACTATGTAAGTTCCCTAGCGGGCACTTTCACTATGTGGGTTCCATAGTGGGCATTTGGACTATCTAGGTTACCTAACGGGCACTTGGAGTATGTAGGTTCCCTATCGGGCACTTGGACTATGTAGGTTACTAGCGGGCACTTGGACTATGTACCTTCGCTATCTGGCACTTGGACAATGTTGATTAACTAGCGCGCACTAGGACTATCTAGGTTACCTAGCGGGCACTTGGACTATGTAGGTTAACTAGCGGGCACATGGACTATCTAGGTTACCTAGCGGGCACTTGGACTATGTACGTTCCCTAACGGGCACTTGGACTATGTAGGTTCCCTAGCGGGCACTTGGACTATCTAGGTTAGCTAACGGGCACTTGGACAATATAGGTTAATTAGCCGGTACTTGGACTATGTAGGTCAACTAGCAGGCCCTTGGACTATCTAGGTTAGCTAAGGGGCACTTGGATTATGTAGGTTAAATAGCGGGCACTTGGACGATCTAGGTTAACTAGCGGGCCCTTTCACTATGTAGGTTAACTAGCGGGCCCTTGGACTATGTAGGTTAACTAGCGGGCACTGGGACGATCTAGGTTAACTAGCGGGCACTTGGACTATGTAGGTTAGCTAGCGGGAACTTGAACTATGTAGGTTAACTAGTGGGCCCTTAGACTATCTAGGTTAGCTAGCGGGCACATGGACTATGTAGGTTAATTAGTGGGTATTTTGACTATGTAGGTGCCCTAGCGGGCATTTGGATTATATAGGTTACCTAGGGGGCACTTGGACTTTGTAGGTTACGTAGCGGGCACTTGGACTATCTAGGTTACCTAGCGTGCACTTGAACTATCTACGTTACCTAGCGGGTACTTGGACTATCTAGGTTAACTAGCGGGCACTTGGACTATCTAGGTTCACTAACGGGCACTTGGACTATGTAAATTCCCTAGCGGACACTTGGATTATGTAGGTTCCCTATCAGGCACTTGGACTATGTAGGTTACTAGCGGGCATTTGGACTATGTAGGTTACCTAACGGGCACTTGGACTATGAGGGTTCCTTATCGGGCACTTGGACAATGTTGGTTAACTAGCGGGCACTAGGACTATGTAGGTTACCTACCGGGCACTTGGACTATCTAGGTTAGGTAACGGGCACTTGGACTATCTAGGTTACCTAGTGGGAACTTGGACTATGTAGGTAACCTAGCGCGCACTTTGACTATCTTGGTTATTTAGCGGGCACTTGGACTATATAGGTTAACTAGCGGACACTTGGACGAACTAGGTTAACGAGCGGGCCCTTGGACTAAGTAGGTAACCTAGCGGGCACTTGGACTATCTAGGTTACTTAACGGCACTTGGACGATCTAGGTTAACTAGCGGGCACTTCACGATATAGGTTAACTAGCGGACACTTGGATTAGCTAGGTTACCTAGCGGGCACTTGAACCATGTAGGTTAACTATTTGGACCTTGGACTATCTAGGTTAGCTAACTGGTACTTGGACTATGTAGGTTAATTAGCGTGCACTTGGACTATGTAGGTGCCCTAGCGGGCATTTGGACTATATAGATTACCTAGCGGGCACTTGGACTTTGTAGGTTACCTAGCGGGCACTTGGACTATCTGAGTTACCTAGCGGGCACTTGGACTATCTAGGTTCCTTAGCGGGCACTTGGACTACATAGGTTCCCTAAAGGGCACTTGGACTATGTAGGTTCCCTAGCAGGCACTCGGACTATGAAGGTTCCCTAGTGGGCACTTGGACTATGTAGGTTCCATAGCAGGCCCTTTGACTATGTAAGTTCTCTAACGGGAACTTGGACTATGTGGGTTCCCTAGCGGGCCTTTGGACTATCTAGGTTACCTAACGGGCACTTGGACTATGTAGGTTCTCTAGCGGGCACTTGGACTATGTACGTTACTAGGGGGCATTTGGACTATGTAGGTTACCTAGCGGATACTTGGACTATGTAGGTTCCCGATCAGGGACTTGGACAATATAGGTTAACTAGCGGGCACTAGGAATATGTAGGTTAACTAGCGGGTCCTTGTACTATGTAGGTTAACTAGCGGGCACTTGGACTATCTAGGTTAACTAGCAGGCCCTTGGACTATGTAGGTTAACTAGCGGGCACTTTGACGATCTAGGTTAGCAAACGGGCACATGGAATATGTAGGTTACCTAGCAGGCACTTGGACTGTCTAGGTTACCTAGCGGGCACTTGGACTATCTAGGTTAACGAACGGGCACTTGGACTATGTGGTTACCTAGCGGGCACTAGGACTATCTCTGTTAGCTAACGGGCACTTGGACTATCTAAGTTACCTAGCGGGCACTTGGACTATGTAGGTTACCTAGCGGGCACTTGGACAATCTAGGTTAACGAACGGGCACTTGGATTATGTAGGTTAGCTAACAGGAACTTGGACAATCTAGGTTAACTAGCGGGCAATTAGACGATGCAGGTTCCCTAGCGGGCACTTTGACTATGTAGGTTCCCTAGCGGGCACTTGGACTATGTAGGTTCACTAACGGGCACTTGTACTATGTAAATTCCCTAGCGGACACTTGGATTATGTAGGTTCCCTATCAGTCACTTGGACTATGTAGGTTACTAGCGGGCATTTGGACTATGTAGGTTACCTAACGGGCACTTGGACTATGAGGGTTCCTTATCGGGCACTTGGACAATGTTGGTTAACTAGCGGGCACTAGGACTATGTAGGTTACCTAGCGGGCACTTGGACTATCTAGGTTAGGTAACGGGCACTTGGACTATCTAGGTTACCTAGTGGGAACTTGGACTATGTAGGTTACCTAGCGCGCACTTTGACTATCTTGGTTATTTAGCGGGCACTTGGACTATATAGTTTAACTAGCGGACACTTGGATGAACTAGGTTAACGAGCGGGCCCTTGGACTATGTAGGTAACCTAGCGGGCACTTGGACTATCTAGGTTACTTAACGGGCACTTGGACGATCTAGGTTAACTAGCGGGCACTTCACGATATAGGTTAACTAGCGGACACTTGGATTAGCTAGGTTACCTAGCGGGCACTTGAACCATATAGGTTAACTATTTGGACCTTGGACTATCTAGGTTAGCTAACTGGTACTTGGACTATGTAGGTTAATTAGCGTGCACTTGGACTATGTAGGTGCCCTAGCGGGCATTTGGACTATATAGATTACCTAGCGGGCACTTGGACTTTGTAGGTTACCTAGCGGGCACTTGGACTATCTGAGTTACCTAGCGGGCACTTGGACTATCTAGGTTCCTTAGCGGGCACTTGGACTACATAGGTTCCCTAAAGGGCACTTGGACTATGTAGGTTCCCTAGCAGGCACTCGGACTATGAAGGTTCCCTAGTGGGCACTTGGACTATGTAGGTTCCATAGCAGGCCCTTTGACTATGTTTGTTCTCTAACGGGAACTTGGACTATGTGGGTTCCCTAGCGGGCCTTTGGACTATCTAGGTTACCTAACGGGCACTTGGACTATGTAGGTTCTCTAGCGGGCACTTGGACTATGTACGTTACTAGGGGGCATTTGGACTATGTAGGTTACCTAGCGGATACTTGGACTATGTAGGATCCCGATCAGGGACTTGGACAATGTAGGTTAACTAGCGGGCACTAGGACTTTGTAGGTTAACTAGCGGGTCCTTGTACTATGTAGGTTAACTAGCGGGCACTTGGACGAACTAGGTTAACGAGCGGGCCCTTGGACTATGTAGGTTACCAAGCGGGCACTTGGACTATCTAGGTTAGCTAACAGGAACTTGGACTATCTAGGTTACCTAGCGGGCACTTGGACTATCTAGGTTACCTAACGGGCACTTGGACTATGCAGGTAACCTAGCGGGCACTTGGACTGTCTAGGTTACCTAGCGGGCACATGGATTTCTAGGTTAACGAACGGGCACTTGGACTATGTAGGTTGCCTAGCGGGCACTTGGCCGATGTATGTTTGGTAGCGGGCGCTAGGACTATCTAGGTAACCTAGCGGGCACTTGGACTATCTAGGTTACTTAACGGGCACTTGGACGATCTAGGTTAATTAGCGGGCACTTCACGATATAGGTTAACTAGCGGACAATTGGATTAGCTAGGTTACCTAGCGGGCACTTGAACCATGTAGGTTAACTATTTGGACCTTGGACTATCTAGGTTAGCTAACGGGCACTTGGACTATGTAGGTTAATTAGCGTGCACTTGGACTATGTAGGTGCCC
Organism: Tenrec ecaudatus; assembly: GCF_050624435.1. NCBI lineage: Eukaryota > Metazoa > Chordata > Mammalia > Afrosoricida > Tenrecidae > Tenrec > Tenrec ecaudatus. The sequence goes on along the minus strand of NW_027459059.1, from coordinate 316,518 downwards.
TAGCGGGCATTTGGACTATATAGATTACCTAGCGGGCACTTGGTCTTTGTAGGTTACCTAGCGGGCACTTGGACTATCTGGGTTACCTAGCGGGCACTTGGACTATCTAGGTTCCTTAGCGGGCACTTGGACTACATAGGTTCCCTAAAGGGCACTTGGACTATGTAGGTTCCCTAGCAGGCACTCATACTATGAAGGTTCCCTAGTGGGCATTTGGACTATGTAGGTTCCATAGCAGAACCTTTGACTATGTAAGTTCTCTAACGGGAACTTGGACTATGTGGGTTCCCTAGCGGGCCCTTGGACTATGTAGGTTAACTAGCGGGCACTTTGACGATCTAGGCTAGCAAACGGGCACTTGGAATATGTAGGTTACCTAGCAGGCACTTGGACTGTCTAGGTTACCTAGCGGGCACTTGGACTATCTAGGTTAACGAACGGGCACTTGGACTATGTGGTTACCTAGCGGGCACTTGGACTATCTCTGTTAGCTAACGGGCACTTGGACTATCTAAGTTACCTAGCGGGCTCTTGGACTATGTAGGCTACCTAGCGGGCACTTGGACAATCTAGGTTAACGAACGGGCACTTGGACTATGTAGGTTAGCTAACAGGAACTTGGACAATCTAGGTTAACTAGCGGGCACTTGGACGATGCAGGTCCCTAGCGGGCATTTTGACCATGTAGGTTCCCTAGCGGGCACTTGGACTATGTGGGTACCCTAGCGGGCATTTGGACTATATAGGTTTCCAAACGGGCATTTGGACTATGTAGGTTCCCTAGCGGGCACTTGGATTATGTAGGTTCCAGTCTTGCACTTGGACTATGTAGGTTATCTTGCGGGCACTTGGACTATGTAGGTTAACTAGCGGGCCCTTGCACTATGTAGGTTAACTAGCGGGCCCTTGGACTATGTAGGTTAACCAGCGGGCACTTGGACCATCTATGTTAACTAGTGGGCACTTGGAGGATATAGGTTAACTAGCGGACACTTGGATTAGCTAGGTTACCTAGCGGGCACTTGAACCATGTAGGTTAACTATTTGGCCCTTGGACTATCTAGGTTATCTAACGGGCACTTGGACAATATAGGTTAATTAGAGGGTACTTGGACTATGTAGGTTACCTAGCGGGCACTTGGAGTATCTTGGTTACCTATTGGGCACTTGAACTATGTAAGTTCCCTAGCGGGCACTTTCACTATGTGGGTTCCATAGTGGGCATTTGGACTATCTAGGTTACCTAACGGGCACTTGGAGTATGTAGGTTCCCTATCGGGCACTTGGACTATGTAGGTTACTAGCGGGCACTTGGACTATGTACCTTCGCTATCTGGCACTTGGACAATGTTGATTAACTAGCGCGCACTAGGACTATCTAGGTTACCTAGCGGGCACTTGGACTATGTAGGTTAACTAGCGGGCACATGGACTATCTAGGTTACCTAGCGGGCACTTGGACTATGTACGTTCCCTAACGGGCACTTGGACTATGTAGGTTCTCTAGCGGGCACTTGGACTATCTAGGTTAGCTAACGGGCACTTGGACAATATAGGTTAATTAGCCGGTACTTGGACTATGTAGGTCAACTAGCAGGCCCTTGTACTATCTAGGTTAGCTAAGGGGCACTTGGATTATGTAGGTTAAATAGCGGGCACTTGGACAATGTAGGTTAACTAGCGGACATTTGGACGATCTAGGTTAACTAGCGGGCCCTTTCACTATGTAGGTTAACTAGCGGGCCCTTGGACTATGTAGGTTAACTAGCGGGCACTGGGACGATCTAGGTTAACTAGCGGGCACTTGGACTATGTAGGTTAGCTAGCGGGAACTTGAACTATGTAGGTTAACTAGTGGGCCCTTAGACTATCTAGGTTAGCTAGCGGGCACATGGATTATGTAGGTTAATTAGCGGGTATTTTGACTATGTAGGTGCCCTAGCGGGCATTTGGATTATATAGGTTACCTAGGGGCACTTGGACTTTGTAGGTTACGTAGCGGGCACTTGGACTATCTAGGTTACCTAGCGTGCACTTGAACTATCTACGTTACCTAGCGGGTACTTGGACTATCTAGGTTAACTAGCGGGCACTTGGATTATGTAGGTTCACTAACGGGCACTTGTACTATGTAAATTCCCTAGCGGACACTTGGATTATGTAGGTTCCCTATCAGTCACTTGGACTATGTAGGTTACTAGCGGGCATTTGGACTATGTAGGTTACCTAACGGGCACTTGGACTATGAGGGTTCCTTATCGGGCACTTGGACAATGTTGGTTAACTAGCGGGCACTAGGACTATGTAGGTTACCTACCGGGCACTTGGACTATCTAGGTTAGGTAACGGGCACTTGGACTATCTAGGTTACCTAGTGGGAACTTGGACTATGTAGGTTACCTAGCGCGCACTTTGACTATCTTGGTTATTTAGCGGGCACTTGGACTATATAGGTTAACTAGCGGACACTTGGACGAACTAGGTTAACGAGCGGGCCCTTGGACTAAGTAGGTAACCTAGCGGGCACTTGGACTATCTAGGTTACTTAACGGGCACTTGGACGATCTAGGTTAACTAGCGGGCACTTCACGATATAGGTTAACTAGCGGACACTTGGATTAGCTAGGTTACCTAGCGGGCACTTGAACCATGTAGGTTAACTATTTGGACCTTGGACTATCTAGGTTAGCTAACTGGTACTTGGACTATGTAGGTTAATTAGCGTGCACTTGGACTATGTAGGTGCCCTAGCGGGCATTTGGACTATATAGATTACCTAGCGGGCACTTGGACTTTGTAGGTTACCTAGCGGGCACTTGGACTATCTGAGTTACCTAGCGGGCACTTGGACTATCTAGGTTCCTTAGCGGGCACTTGGACTACATAGGTTCCCTAAAGGGCACTTGGACTATGTAGGTTCCCTAGCAGGCACTCGGACTATGAAGGTTCCCTAGTGGGCACTTGGACTATGTAGGTTCCATAGCAGGCCCTTTGACTATGTAAGTTCTCTAACGGGAACTTGGACTATGTGGGTTCCCTAGCGGGCCTTTGGACTATCTAGGTTACCTAACGGGCACTTGGACTATGTAGGTTCTCTAGCGGGCACTTGGACTATGTACGTTACTAGGGGGCATTTGGACTATGTAGGTTACCTAGCGGATACTTGGACTATGTAGGTTCCCGATCAGGGACTTGGACAATATAGGTTAACTAGCGGGCACTAGGAATATGTAGGTTAACTAGCGGGTCCTTGTACTATGTAGGTTAACTAGCGGGCACTTGGACTATCTAGGTTAACTAGCAGGCCCTTGGACTATGTAGGTTAACTAGCGGGCACTTTGACGATCTAGGTTAGCAAACGGGCACATGGAATATGTAGGTTACCTAGCAGGCACTTGGACTGTCTAGGTTACCTAGCGGGCACTTGGACTATCTAGGTTAACGAACGGGCACTTGGACTATGTGGTTACCTAGCGGGCACTAGGACTATCTCTGTTAGCTAACGGGCACTTGGACTATCTAAGTTACCTAGCGGGCACTTGGACTATGTAGGTTACCTAGCGGGCACTTGGACAATCTAGGTTAACGAACGGGCACTTGGATTATGTAGGTTAGCTAACAGGAACTTGGACAATCTAGGTTAACTAGCGGGCAATTGGACGATGCAGGTTCCCTAGCGGGCACTTTGACTATGTAGGTTCCCTAGCGGGCACTTGGACTATGTAGGTTCACTAACGGGCACTTGTACTATGTAAATTCCCTAGCGGACACTTGGATTATGTAGGTTCCCTATCAGTCACTTGGACTATGTAGGTTACTAGCGGGCATTTGGACTATGTAGGTTACCTAACGGGCACTTGGACTATGAGGGTTCCTTATCGGGCACTTGGACAATGTTGGTTAACTAGCGGGCACTAGGACTATGTAGGTTACCTAGCGGGCACTTGGACTATCTAGGTTAGGTAACGGGCACTTGGACTATCTAGGTTACCTAGTGGGAACTTGGACTATGTAGGTTACCTAGCGCGCACTTTGACTATCTTGGTTATTTAGCGGGCACTTGGACTATATAGTTTAACTAGCGGACACTTGGATGAACTAGGTTAACGAGCGGGCCCTTGGACTATGTAGGTAACCTAGCGGGCACTTGGACTATCTAGGTTACTTAACGGGCACTTGGACGATCTAGGTGAACTAGCGGGCACTTCACGATATAGGTTAACTAGCGGACACTTGGATTAGCTAGGTTACCTAGCGGGCACTTGAACCATATAGGTTAACTATTTGGACCTTGGACTATCTAGGTTAGCTAACTGGTACTTGGACTATGTAGGTTAATTAGCGTGCACTTGGACTATGTAGGTGCCCTAGCGGGCATTTGGACTATATAGATTACCTAGCGGGCACTTGGACTTTGTAGGTTACCTAGCGGGCACTTGGACTATCTGAGTTACCTAGCGGGCACTTGGACTATCTAGGTTCCTTAGCGGGCACTTGGACTACATAGGTTCCCTAAAGGGCACTTGGACTATGTAGGTTCCCTAGCAGGCACTCGGACTATGAAGGTTCCCTAGTGGGCACTTGGACTATGTAGGTTCCATAGCAGGCCCTTTGACTATGTTTGTTCTCTAACGGGAACTTGGACTATGTGGGTTCCCTAGCGGGCCTTTGGACTATCTAGGTTACCTAACGGGCACTTGGACTATGTAGGTTCTCTAGCGGGCACTTGGACTATGTACGTTACTAGGGGGCATTTGGACTATGTAGGTTACCTAGCGGATACTTGGACTATGTAGGATCCCGATCAGGGACTTGGACAATGTAGGTTAACTAGCGGGCACTAGGACTTTGTAGGTTAACTAGCGGGTCCTTGTACTATGTAGGTTAACTAGCGGGCACTTGGACGAACTAGGTTAACGAGCGGGCCCTTGGACTATGTAGGTTACCAAGCGGGCACTTGGACTATCTAGGTTAGCTAACAGGAACTTGGACTATCTAGGTTACCTAGCGGGCACTTGTACTATCTAGGTTACCTAACGGGCACTTGGACTATGCAGGTAACCTAGCGGGCACTTGGACTGTCTAGGTTACCTAGCGGGCACATGGATTTCTAGGTTAACGAACGGGCACTTGGACTATGTAGGTTGCCTAGCGGGCACTTGGCCGATGTATGTTTGGTAGCGGGCGCTAGGACTATCTAGGTAACCTAGCGGGCACTTGGACTATCTAGGTTACTTAACGGGCACTTGGACGATCTAGGTTAATTAGCGGGCACTTCACGATATAGGTTAACTAGCGGACAATTGGATTAGCTAGGTTACCTAGCGGGCACTTGAACCATGTAGGTTAACTATTTGGACCTTGGACTATCTAGGTTAGCTAACGGGCACTTGGACTATGTAGGTTAATTAGCGTGCACTTGGACTATGTAGGTGCCCTAGCGGGCATTTGGACTATATAGATTACCTAGCGGGCACTTGGTCTTTGTAGGTTACCTAGCGGGCACTTGGACTATCTGGGTTACCTAGCGGGCACTTGGACTATCTAGGTTCCTTAGCGGGCACTTGGACTACATAGGTTCCCTAAAGGGCACTTGGACTATGTAGGTTCCCTAGCAGGCACTCGGACTATGAAGGTTCCCTAGTGGGCACTTGGACTATGTAGGTTCCATAGCAGGCCCTTTGACTATGTTTGTTCTCTAACGGGAACTTGGACTATGTGGGTTCCCTAGCGGGCCTTTGGACTATCTAGGTTACCTAACGGGCACTTGGACTATGTAGGTTCTCTAGCGGGCACTTGGACTATGTACGTTACTAGGGGGCATTTGGACTATGTAGGTTACCTAGCGGATACTTGGACTATGTAGGATCCCGATCAGGGACTTGGACAATGTAGGTTAACTAGCGGGCACTAGGACTTTGTAGGTTAACTAGCGGGTCCTTGTACTATGTAGGTTAACTAGCGGGCACTTGGACGAACTAGGTTAACGAGCGGGCCCTTGGACTATGTAGGTTACCAAGCGGGCACTTGGACTATCTAGGTTAGCTAACAGGAACTTGGACTATCTAGGTTACCTAGCAGGCACTTGGACTATCTAGGTTACCTAACGGGCACTTGGACTATGCAGGTAACCTAGCGGGCACTTGGACTGTCTAGGTTACCTAGCGGGCACATGGATTTCTAGGTTAACGAACGGGCACTTGGACTATGTAGGTTGCCTAGCGGGCACTTGGCCGATGTATGTTTGGTAGCGGGCGCTAGGACTATCTAGGTAACCTAGCGGGCACTTGGACTATCTAGGTTACTTAACGGGCACTTGGACGATCTAGGTTAATTAGCGGGCACTTCACGATATAGGTTAACTAGCGGACAATTGGATTAGCTAGGTTACCTAGCGGGCACTTGAACCATGTAGGTTAACTATTTGGACCTTGGACTATCTAGGTTAGCTAACGGGCACTTGGACTATGTAGGTTAATTAGCGTGCACTTGGACTATGTAGGTGCCCTAGCGGGCATTTGGACTATATAGATTACCTAGCGGGCACTTGGTCTTTGTAGGTTACCTAGCGGGCACTTGGACTATCTGGGTTACCTAGCGGGCACTTGGACTATCTAGGTTCCTTAGCGGGCACTTGGACTACATAGGTTCCCTAAAGGGCACTTGGACTATGTAGGTTCCCTAGCAGGCACTCGGACTATGAAGGTTCCCTAGTGGGCACTTGGACTATGTAGGTTCCATAGCAGGCCCTTTGACTATGTTTGTTCTCTAACGGGAACTTGGACTATGTGGGTTCCCTAGCGGGCCTTTGGACTATCTAGGTTACCTAACGGGCACTTGGACTATGTAGGTTCTCTAGCGGGCACTTGGACTATGTACGTTACTAGGGGGCATTTGGACTATGTAGGTTACCTAGCGGATACTTGGACTATGTAGGATCCCGATCAGGGACTTGGACAATGTAGGTTAACTAGCGGGCACTAGGACTTTGTAGGTTAACTAGCGGGTCCTTGTACTATGTAGGTTAACTAGCGGGCACTTGGACGAACTAGGTTAACGAGCGGGCCCTTGGACTATGTAGGTTACCAAGCGGGCACTTGGACTATCTAGGTTAGCTAACAGGAACTTGGACTATCTAGGTTACCTAGCGGACACTTGGACTATCTAGGTTACCTAACGGGCACTTGGACTATGCAGGTAACCTAGCGGGCACTTGGACTGTCTAGGTTACCTAGCGGGCACATGGATTTCTAGGTTAACGAACGGGCACTTGGACTATGTAGGTTACCTAGCGGGCACTTGGACAATCTAGGTTAACGAACGGGCACTTGGATTATGTAGGTTAGCTAACAGGAACTTGGACAATCTAGGTTAACTAGCGGGCAATTGGACGATGCAGGTTCCCTAGCGGGCACTTTGACTATGTAGGTTTCCTAGCGGGCACTTGGACTATGTAGGTTCACTAACGGGCACTTGTACTATGTAAATTCCCTAGCGGACACTTGGATTATGTAGGTTCCCTATCAGTCACTTGGACTATGTAGGTTACTAGCGGGCATTTGGACTATGTAGGTTACCTAACGGGCACTTGGACTATGAGGGTTCCTTATCGGGCACTTGGACAATGTTGGTTAACTAGCGGGCACTAGGACTATGTAGGTTACCTAGCGGGCACTTGGACTATCTAGGTTAGGTAACGGGCACTTGGACTATCTAGGTTACCTAGTGGGAACTTGGACTATGTAGGTTACCTAGCGCGCACTTTGACTATCTTGGTTATTAGCGGGCACTTGGACTATATAGTTTAACTAGCGGACACTTGGATGAACTAGGTTAACGAGCGGGCCCTTGGACTATGTAGGTAACCTAGCGGGCACTTGGACTATCTAGGTTACTTAACGGGCACTTGGACGATCTAGGTTAACTAGCGGGCACTTCACGATATAGGTTAACTAGCGGACACTTGGATTAGCTAGGTTACCTAGCGGGCACTTGAACCATATAGGTTAACTATTTGGACCTTGGACTATCTAGGTTAGCTAACTGGTACTTGGACTATGTAGGTTAATTAGCGTGCACTTGGACTATGTAGGTGCCCTAGCGGGCATTTGGACTATATAGATTACCTAGCGGGCACTTGGACTTTGTAGGTTACCTAGCGGGCACTTGGACTATCTGAGTTACCTAGCGGGCACTTGGACTATCTAGGTTCCTTAGCGGGCACTTGGACTACATAGGTTCCCTAAAGGGCACTTGGACTATGTAGGTTCCCTAGCAGGCACTCGGACTATGAAGGTTCCCTAGTGGGCACTTGGACTATGTAGGTTCCATAGCAGGCCCTTTGACTATGTTTGTTCTCTAACGGGAACTTGGACTATGTGGGTTCCCTAGCGGGCCTTTGGACTATCTAGGTTACCTAACGGGCACTTGGACTATGTAGGTTCTCTAGCGGGCACTTGGACTATGTACGTTACTAGGGGGCATTTGGACTATGTAGGTTACCTAGCGGATACTTGGACTATGTAGGATCCCGATCAGGGACTTGGACAATGTAGGTTAACTAGCGGGCACTAGGACTTTGTAGGTTAACTAGCGGGTCCTTGTACTATGTAGGTTAACTAGCGGGCACTTGGACGAACTAGGTTAACGAGCGGGCCCTTGGACTATGTAGGTTACCAAGCGGGCACTTGGACTATCTAGGTTAGCTAACAGGAACTTGGACTATCTAGGTTACCTAGCGGGCACTTGGACTATCTAGGTTACCTAACGGGCACTTGGACTATGCAGGTAACCTAGCGGGCACTTGGACTGTCTAGGTTACCTAGCGGGCACATGGATTTCTAGGTTAACGAACGGGCACTTGGACTATGTAGGTTGCCTAGCGGGCACTTGGCCGATGTATGTTTGGTAGCGGGCGCTAGGACTATCTAGGTAACCTAGCGGGCACTTGGACTATCTAGGTTACTTAACGGGCACTTGGACGATCTAGGTTAATTAGCGGGCACTTCACGATATAGGTTAACTAGCGGACAATTGGATTAGCTAGGTTACCTAGCGGGCACTTGAACCATGTAGGTTAACTATTTGGACCTTGGACTATCTAGGTTAGCTAACGGGCACTTGGACTATGTAGGTTAATTAGCGTGCACTTGGACTATGTATGTGCCCTAGCGGGCATTTGGACTATATAGATTACCTAGCGGGCACTTGGTCTTTGTAGGTTACCTAGCGGGCACTTGGACTATCTGGGTTACCTAGCGGGCACTTGGACTATCTAGGTTCCTTAGCGGGCACTTGGACTACATAGGTTCCCTAAAGGGCACTTGGACTATGTAGGTTCCCTAGCAGGCACTCGGACTATGAAGGTTCCCTAGTGGGCACTTGGACTATGTAGGTTCCATAGCAGGCCCTTTGACTATGTTTGTTCTCTAACGGGAACTTGGACTATGTGGGTTCCCTAGCGGGCCTTTGGACTATCTAGGTTACCTAACGGGCACTTGGACTATGTAGGTTCTCTAGCGGGCACTTGGACTATGTACGTTACTAGGGGGCATTTGGACTATGTAGGTTACCTAGCGGATACTTGGACTATGTAGGATCCCGATCAGGGACTTGGACAATGTAGGTTAACTAGCGGGCACTAGGACTTTGTAGGTTAACTAGCGGGTCCTTGTACTATGTAGGTTAACTAGCGGGCACTTGGACGAACTAGGTTAACGAGCGGGCCCTTGGACTATGTAGGTTACCAAGCGGGCACTTGGACTATCTAGGTTAGCTAACAGGAACTTGGACTATCTAGGTTACCTAGCGGGCACTTGGACTATCTAGGTTACCTAACGGGCACTTGGACTATGCAGGTAACCTAGCGGGCACTTGGACTGTCTAGGTTACCTAGCGGGCACATGGATTTCTAGGTTAACGAACGGGCACTTGGACTATGTAGGTTGCCTAGCGGGCACTTGGCCGATGTATGTTTGGTAGCGGGCGCTAGGACTATCTAGGTAACCTAGCGGGCACTTGGACTATCTAGGTTACTTAACGGGCACTTGGACGATCTAGGTTAATTAGCGGGCACTTCACGATATAGGTTAACTAGCGGACAATTGGATTAGCTAGGTTACCTAGCGGGCACTTGAACCATGTAGGTTAACTATTTGGACCTTGGACTATCTAGGTTAGCTAACGGGCACTTGGACTATGTAGGTTAATTAGCGTGCACTTGGACTATGTAGGTGCCCTAGCGGGCATTTGGACTATATAGATTACCTAGCGGGCACTTGGTCTTTGTAGGTTACCTAGCGGGCACTTGGACTATCTGGGTTACCTAGCGGGCACTTGGACTATCTAGGTTCCTTAGCGGGCACTTGGACTACATAGGTTCCCTAAAGGGCACTTGGACTATGTAGGTTCCCTAGCAGGCACTCATACTATGAAGGTTCCCTAGTGGGCATTTGGACTATGTAGGTTCCATAGCAGAACCTTTGACTATGTAAGTTCTCTAACGGGAACTTGGACTATGTGGGTTCCCTAGCGGGCCCTTGGACTATGTAGGTTAACTAGCGGGCACTTTGACGATCTAGGCTAGCAAACGGGCACTTGGAATATGTAGGTTACCTAGCAGGCACTTGGACTGTCTAGGTTACCTAGCGGGCACTTGGACTATCTAGGTTAACGAACGGGCACTTGGACTATGTGGTTACCTAGCGGGCACTTGGACTATCTCTGTTAGCTAACGGGCACTTGGACTATCTAAGTTACCTAGCGGGCTCTTGGACTATGTAGGCTACCTAGCGGGCACTTGGACAATCTAGGTTAACGAACGGGCACTTGGACTATGTAGGTTAGCTAACAGGAACTTGGACAATCTAGGTTAACTAGCGGGCACTTGGACGATGCAGGGTCCCTAGCGGGCATTTTGACTATGTAGGTTCCCTAGCGGGCACTTGGACTATGTGGGTACCCTAGCGGGCATTTGGACTATATAGGTTTCCAAACGGGCATTTGGACTATGTAGGTTCCCTAGCGGGCACTTGGATTATGTAGGTTCCAGTCTTGCACTTGGACTATGTAGGTTACCTTGCGGGCACTTGGTCTATGTAGGTTAACTAGCGGGCCCTTGCACTATGTAGGTTAACTAGCGGGCCCTTGGACTATGTAGGTTAACCAGCGGGCACTTGGACCATCTATGTTAACTAGTGGGCACTTGGAGGATATAGGTTAACTAGCGGACACTTGGATTAGCTAGGTTACCTAGCGGGCACTTGAACCATGTAGGTTAACTATTTGGCCCTTGGACTATCTAGGTTATCTAACGGGCACTTGGACAATATAGGTTAATTAGAGGGTACTTGGACTATGTAGGTTACCTAGCGGGCACTTGGAGTATCTTGGTTACCTATTGGGCACTTGAACTATGTAAGTTCCCTAGCGGGCACTTTCACTATGTGGGTTCCATAGTGGGCATTTGGACTATCTAGGTTACCTAACGGGCACTTGGAGTATGTAGGTTCCCTATCGGGCACTTGGACTATGTAGGTTACTAGCGGGCACTTGGACTATGTACCTTCGCTATCTGGCACTTGGACAATGTTGATTAACTAGCGCGCACTAGGACTATCTAGGTTACCTAGCGGGCACTTGGACTATGTAGGTTAACTAGCGGGCACATGGACTATCTAGGTTACCTAGCGGGCACTTGGACTATGTACGTTCCCTAACGGGCACTTGGACTATGTAGGTTCTCTAGCGGGCACTTGGACTATCTAGGTTAGCTAACGGGCACTTGGACAATATAGGTTAATTAGCCGGTACTTGGACTATGTAGGTCAACTAGCAGGCCCTTGGACTATCTAGGTTAGCTAAGGGGCACTTGGATTATGTAGGTTAAATAGCGGGCAGTTGGACAATGTAGGTTAACTAGCGGATATTTGGACGATCTAGGTTAACTAGCGGGCCCTTTCACTATGTAGGTTAACTAGCGGGCCCTTGGACTATGTAGGTTAACTAGCGGGCACTGGGACGATCTAGGTTAACTAGCGGGCACTTGGACTATGTAGGTTAGCTAGCGGGAACTTGAACTATGTAGGTTAACTAGTGGGCCCTTAGACTATCTAGGTTAGCTAGCGGGCACATGGACTATGTAGGTTAATTAGCGGGTATTTTGACTATGTAGGTGCCCTAGCGGGCATTTGGATTATATAGGTTACCTAGGGGCACTTGGACTTTGTAGGTTACGTAGCGGGCACTTGGACTATCTAGGTTACCTAGCGTGCACTTGAACTATCTACGTTACCTAGCGGGTACTTGGACTATCTAGGTTAACTAGCGGGCACTTGGATTATGTAGGTTCACTAACGGGCACTTGTACTATGTAAATTCCCTAGCGGACACTTGGATTATGTAGGTTCCCTATCAGTCACTTGGACTATGTAGGTTACTAGCGGGCATTTGGACTATGTAGGTTACCTAACGGGCACTTGGACTATGAGGGTTCCTTATCGGGCACTTGGACAATGTTGGTTAACTAGCGGGCACTAGGACTATGTAGGTTACCTACCGGGCACTTGGACTATCTAGGTTAGGTAACGGGCACTTGGACTATCTAGGTTACCTAGTGGGAACTTGGACTATGTAGGTTACCTAGCGCGCACTTTGACTATCTTGGTTATTTAGCGGGCACTTGGACTATATAGGTTAACTAGCGGACACTTGGACGAACTAGGTTAACGAGCGGGCCCTTGGACTAAGTAGGTAACCTAGCGGGCACTTGGACTATCTAGGTTACTTAACGGGCACTTGGACGATCTAGGTTAACTAGCGGGCACTTCACGATATAGGTTAACTAGCGGACACTTGGATTAGCTAGGTTACCTAGCGGGCACTTGAACCATGTAGGTTAACTATTTGGACCTTGGACTATCTAGGTTAGCTAACTGGTACTTGGACTATGTAGGTTAATTAGCGTGCACTTGGACTATGTAGGTGCCCTAGCGGGCATTTGGACTATATAGATTACCTAGCGGGCACTTGGACTTTGTAGGTTACCTAGCGGGCACTTGGACTATCTGAGTTACCTAGCGGGCACTTGGACTATCTAGGTTCCTTAGCGGGCACTTGGACTACATAGGTTCCCTAAAGGGCACTTGGACTATGTAGGTTCCCTAGCAGGCACTCGGACTATGAAGGTTCCCTAGTGGGCACTTGGACTATGTAGGTTCCATAGCAGGCCCTTTGACTATGTAAGTTCTCTAACGGGAACTTGGACTATGTGGGTTCCCTAGCGGGCCTTTGGACTATCTAGGTTACCTAACGGGCACTTGGACTATGTAGGTTCTCTAGCGGGCACTTGGACTATGTACGTTACTAGGGGGCATTTGGACTATGTAGGTTACCTAGCGGATACTTGGACTATGTAGGTTCCCGATCAGGGACTTGGACAATATAGGTTAACTAGCGGGCACTAGGAATATGTAGGTTAACTAGCGGGTCCTTGTACTATGTAGGTTAACTAGCGGGCACTTGGACTATCTAGGTTAACTAGCAGGCCCTTGGACTATGTAGGTTAACTAGCGGGCACTTTGACGATCTAGGTTAGCAAACGGGCACATGGAATATGTAGGTTACCTAGCAGGCACTTGGACTGTCTAGGTTACCTAGCGGGCACTTGGACTATCTAGGTTAACGAACGGGCACTTGGACTATGTGGTTACCTAGCGGGCACTAGGACTATCTCTGTTAGCTAACGGGCACTTGGACTATCTAAGTTACCTAGCGGGCACTTGGACTATGTAGGTTACCTAGCGGGCACTTGGACAATCTAGGTTAACGAACGGGCACTTGGATTATGTAGGTTAGCTAACAGGAACTTGGACAATCTAGGTTAACTAGCGGGCAATTGGACGATGCAGGTTCCCTAGCGGGCACTTTGACTATGTAGGTTCCCTAGCGGGCACTTGGACTATGTAGGTTCACTAACGGGCACTTGTACTATGTAAATTCCCTAGCGGACACTTGGATTATGTAGGTTCCCTATCAGTCACTTGGACTATGTAGGTTACTAGCGGGCATTTGGACTATGTAGGTTACCTAACGGGCACTTGGACTATGAGGGTTCCTTATCGGGCACTTGGACAATGTTGGTTAACTAGCGGGCACTAGGACTATGTAGGTTACCTAGCGGGCACTTGGACTATCTAGGTTAGGTAACGGGCACTTGGACTATCTAGGTTACCTAGTGGGAACTTGGACTATGTAGGTTACCTAGCGCGCACTTTGACTATCTTGGTTATTTAGCGGGCACTTGGACTATATAGTTTAACTAGCGGACACTTGGATGAACTAGGTTAACGAGCGGGCCCTTGGACTATGTAGGTAACCTAGCGGGCACTTGGACTATCTAGGTTACTTAACGGGCACTTGGACGATCTAGGTGAACTAGCGGGCACTTCACGATATAGGTTAACTAGCGGACACTTGGATTAGCTAGGTTACCTAGCGGGCACTTGAACCATATAGGTTAACTATTTGGACCTTGGACTATCTAGGTTAGCTAACTGGTACTTGGACTATGTAGGTTAATTAGCGTGCACTTGGACTATGTAGGTGCCCTAGCGGGCATTTGGACTATATAGATTACCTAGCGGGCACTTGGACTTTGTAGGTTACCTAGCGGGCACTTGGACTATCTGAGTTACCTAGCGGGCACTTGGACTATCTAGGTTCCTTAGCGGGCACTTGGACTACATAGGTTCCCTAAAGGGCACTTGGACTATGTAGGTTCCCTAGCAGGCACTCGGACTATGAAGGTTCCCTAGTGGGCACTTGGACTATGTAGGTTCCATAGCAGGCCCTTTGACTATGTTTGTTCTCTAACGGGAACTTGGACTATGTGGGTTCCCTAGCGGGCCTTTGGACTATCTAGGTTACCTAACGGGCACTTGGACTATGTAGGTTCTCTAGCGGGCACTTGGACTATGTACGTTACTAGGGGGCATTTGGACTATGTAGGTTACCTAGCGGATACTTGGACTATGTAGGATCCCGATCAGGGACTTGGACAATGTAGGTTAACTAGCGGGCACTAGGACTTTGTAGGTTAACTAGCGGGTCCTTGTACTATGTAGGTTAACTAGCGGGCACTTGGACGAACTAGGTTAACGAGCGGGCCCTTGGACTATGTAGGTTACCAAGCGGGCACTTGGACTATCTAGGTTAGCTAACAGGAACTTGGACTATCTAGGTTACCTAGCGGGCACTTGGACTATCTAGGTTACCTAACGGGCACTTGGACTATGCAGGTAACCTAGCGGGCACTTGGACTGTCTAGGTTACCTAGCGGGCACATGGATTTCTAGGTTAACGAACGGGCACTTGGACTATGTAGGTTGCCTAGCGGGCACTTGGCCGATGTATGTTTGGTAGCGGGCGCTAGGACTATCTAGGTAACCTAGCGGGCACTTGGACTATCTAGGTTACTTAACGGGCACTTGGACGATCTAGGTTAATTAGCGGGCACTTCACGATATAGGTTAACTAGCGGACAATTGGATTAGCTAGGTTACCTAGCGGGCACTTGAACCATGTAGGTTAACTATTTGGACCTTGGACTATCTAGGTTAGCTAACGGGCACTTGGACTATGTAGGTTAATTAGCGTGCACTTGGACTATGTAGGTGCCCTAGCGGGCATTTGGACTATATAGATTACCTAGCGGGCACTTGGTCTTTGTAGGTTACCTAGCGGGCACTTGGACTATCTGGGTTACCTAGCGGGCACTTGGACTATCTAGGTTCCTTAGCGGGCACTTGGACTACATAGGTTCCCTAAAGGGCACTTGGACTATGTAGGTTCCCTAGCAGGCACTCATACTATGAAGGTTCCCTAGTGGGCATTTGGACTATGTAGGTTCCATAGCAGAACCTTTGACTATGTAAGTTCTCTAACGGGAACTTGGACTATGTGGGTTCCCTAGCGGGCCCTTGGACTATGTAGGTTAACTAGCGGGCACTTTGACGATCTAGGCTAGCAAACGGGCACTTGGAATATGTAGGTTACCTAGCAGGCACTTGGACTGTCTAGGTTACCTAGCGGGCACTTGGACTATCTAGGTTAACGAACGGGCACTTGGACTATGTGGTTACCTAGCGGGCACTAGGACTATCTCTGTTAGCTAACGGGCACTTGGACTATCTAAGTTACCTAGCGGGCACTTGGACTATGTAGGTTACCTAGCGGGCACTTGGACAATCTAGGTTAACGAACGGGCACTTGGATTATGTAGGTTAGCTAACAGGAACTTGGACAATCTAGGTTAACTAGCGGGCAATTGGACGATGCAGGTTCCCTAGCGGGCACTTTGACTATGTAGGTTCCCTAGCGGGCACTTGGACTATGTAGGTTCACTAACGGGCACTTGTACTATGTAAATTCCCTAGCGGACACTTGGATTATGTAGGTTCCCTATCAGTCACTTGGACTATGTAGGTTACTAGCGGGCATTTGGACTATGTAGGTTACCTA